>NC_056725.1:587164886-587197386 GCF_019279795.1 Protopterus annectens
CACGGCAATATAAGGTGCGGACAGGTAAAGAAGTGCAACTGCACACACGCCACACATCAAACAGTGACATCAGGGAGACGCCCACCAGTGAAGAACAGCAAAGGACTAGATTCCTGTTCATAAAAGAGATGCAAAGTATGTATGTTCTGCATGCATGGATAGTGAGAGAGAAATGTCTCTGTGAGCTATTCTTACCCAACCTGTGAAATATCAGCTCCAAACGAAACAGCATCACTCACAGTTTCACTATTGCCACCTGTCCTTAGTTGCACACCTTGAAGCAATACATCTTTCTAGATTCTGGCTTCTCATCAGATATTTGCCACTATCACAGTTTAGGACTAAACCATCCTGAACAATGCTTTATCTGCAGTTGTAAATGTATTGTACTTAAATGAATACCTCCTTTCTAGAAGAAATATAAAATGCATCATTTTAGTAAATTCCACTGATATGCTCTATAGCAATATTAATATAGAAACTTATCTCACTTTTAAAAAAAAGTATATTTTAGATAGACTGTATATCTAACAGATATGTACCTGTATTTGCTTATTATGGATGATTCTTTACTTGTTGGTTATGTAAAGTATTCTCCTTGACTCCTTGTTGAAAGGATGTTCACAGTTAACCAAAAGACATAAAAGGTAAGTACAAGAAGGGATAAACTTGCATCAAACAGTCTTCAAATATCTGTCAGGGTAAGACTACAAGGCTAAGCTCTGTTTATCAAAAAGATAAATACATTAGACTATACTGCTGTACACATATTTGTCAGAAGCAGTGAAGGCACAGCTAGTTTGCTGTTGCTCTTGGACTATGAATGAGACAAACATTTATTTATTTTTATTTATATTAGTAACAAGGCAGGGTCCATGCATCTTTTGGTATTTGATGTCTGTTTTTAAGGGACAGTAGCAGAGCCACTCTAATTGTCCTGGACTGGAGTTTGTCCAGGTCAGACCCATATCTGATGGATATACCAAACTTGTTCCCACTCATTATATCCGAGTGATGCCTCCAGGTGCATCTGCAGTTAACTCCTACTGATGCCTTTAGGCATCAAATATTACTTGTTCATATCTGCATCAGTAATTCCAAAACCGTGCTATGTACAAGGTTTTAAAAGGTTTCATCTTAAAGCTTACACAGTGGCAAACTCAACTGCATTAATATTTGACCTCTGTCTAGTGCAGGTAAATAGAGATTAACTGTTCTTTTTGTGATATTAAATTATATAGATATAATTTTCACAGTTTTCTAAATATCTCAACAACCAAGTAACACAAACAGAACTCTTTAGCCTCATATGAAAGTTCTCAGCTAGGTGAATAAAATGTAGCTGACAATAGTTGCTGAGATATTTTAAGTTGTTTACAAACTATTACAAATGTAATAGTTACTGTGTTTACTGTGACTTATAAAATTTGGTTTATGGCCTAGAACCTAAAGAATATTAGCACTATAAGGATAGTTTGTGATTAAGAGTTTGCCATTTATACTTCTTTCATAACCCTTCTGTTTCCAGAAATATGAACATTTGTTTGAAATATGATGCCACAATTTGATTCAGTCAAAAGGCTTAGGCTCCGCCCATTGGAAGCTACAGTACAAACTTCCTAAGCTCCGTTGAAGCGAGTGAGTGCAGACCCCACATGATGCATTAAAATCATGTAGTGCATGGAGCACCGGCATTACACTACAAATTTGGGTAAAGACAGCTTTGTTAAGCACATTTCTGACACAAGAAAGGTACTTAACAGACTTCTGTTAAGCATCTTTAAACTCTGTTAAGATCTAGTCTTGCAGTAGGGTATAACAGTAGCCACCACAGGACAGTGTCTAAAATATATTCACTGCTTTAAAAATCTGCTATGCATTTTGCTATCAGAAACAAAATATAAAACAAATGTGCAGCACAGAAAAGTGTCTAACAATCCAGCTTTTACAGCTGTTTTTTTTTATCAGAGGGTCACTTTTCTTCTGCTGTCTGTATGTGAGGCAGTACAAATTATTTACAGCCTTTAAAGCTGTAAAACACTTTGTACTCCTACACCTTTTTTATGTAACTAGTAGCACAAGGAGCAGATAAAGCTCCATGTGCTGCACAGAGTTATGATTAGGTCTCTCTGGTCATAACTTCATTGTTATGTGCTCCTGACATGGATGTCAAGGTTCACATCTCGAGTTTCACTTTGCTTCAAGAAGAAATTTTGACATATGTGTCTTGAACAAATAACAACTTATTCACGATCGAAGACCCAGTCATAATATCATTCTATGGCTTGAGATCAGATCTGTCACAGAAATAAATAAGGATACAGAAAGTAACTAATGCAATTAATTAAACAGTCAAGAGATGTTACATTTGTTGAATGCGTTATAGTAATTATTTATTTTCGAAAGCCTGAATATTGCTCAGGGGGTGTTTTTTTTCTAAAGCAGTTAGTCCAGAGTATAATGATTCTACCTTTCATTTCCCCCTGTGCCTTGTCTAGCCAAACTATCCTATCTCTATAGCTCTTCCAATAGCTCTCTGTATATCTCTGCTGTTGACAGTGACTGCATTACTAATCAAATAAAAAAACAAACAATCAGGATTAATAAGGACTGTTCATATATGACACACATTCCCATTATTTGTAAAATAGATCTGTTTGTGTGCAATCTGAATTAGGGTGAGTCTACTTTATGAACCACTCCAAGGTCAGAATCATTTACAAACCACATTGTACATGGTGTATGTACACCATTGCATATCGTATTTATAAGAAAGACCATCCATGTTTATGTTTTTATACAATTTTGGGGTTGTGTTTTAGTTTTTTGGGGTAGAATTATGTTTTGTTGTATAGTTTTATAGATTTGCTATGTGCTTTTTCTAGTTAATTTAATTTAGTGTACATTTTTCAGTATAGGTCAGTTTTGATAGCAATTCTATTTTCTAATTTATTGGTTACTTTTCTTGTTTTCTTTTCTTTTTCATTCTTACCTTACATACTATTTTATTCTAAATGTTCTAAATTTGTTAGATTTCATTTCTATGTATTTTACGTTTGGTAGTTTATATTGTCCTTATGTGTAGTTTCTATGTATATTGTATATTTTTTTCTCTGTTTATGTGACTGATGGCAATTTGATGATAGAAGCAGAGAAGTGATAAACATTTGATGACATGGAGAGAAAAGTGATAAAATAACTTCTACTCTGGCTCAGTCAGAAGTTTTTACCAAAGTCACTTATCAACATCCATTGTCATGTGTCAATATTATACTCTAAAGCATACTATTTCTGTGATGGAGAAGGGAGTAGGACTTTACCTCGGCTTTCTTTCATTTAGCTCAGCCTTATCACTAAACTTAAGTTGTTAATGTAGTATCGTCCTGCTCTTCATCTGGGACCAGTAAACATGAACACGTGCTTCTGCAAGTGGTGTAATGGAACTGAGGTTCTCAGCGATCATTTGCCTCTCTATTAACTGTTATACATGGAACTCCATGTGCCTACTGCTTGCACAACAGTAATGTCATTTTGCTTATCTGATGAAGTCTCTAACTTAGACATTAAAGTGTTTTATATTATGCATTATTTTCTAAAATATTGCCACTCTGAATTGGGTATAAATGCCACTGACGCCTATGCATTCTATTTGCTTTCCTGTAAGTTAGGTTGATTTTTAAATATATGTTTAACAGGTAATTATGAATCTTTCTTTACCACTCTCAGTATAAACATCTGCATGCATTTTGCTTTCAAATATGAATAATTCCTGAGTCACACTGGCTTAGTGATTCACACCCCTTGATTTGTTACTGGCTGCATACACACTAGATACTGTTTAGAGACTTTAAATCGCTATTTTCGGTCCTTATTGGGTTTTTTTTTTTTTTTTTTTTTAATCAAGTATTTGATTGTGTGTGGTCACTTGTTTTTACCAGGCTGAGGAGTAGTGATTCATCACTATGACATAGCAGAAATCCCCTGAGGCTCCAAGAGCAAAATACGTTTTTTCCTACATTTATTTCATTGAATTGCACTTCTTAACACTTATAGTTGTGCTATACAGCTAATCTACTACATTTTGCACTGTTATAATGCTTTTATTTTACTGTTTCACTGCATTTTTGCACTGTTTTATACTGTTTTAACTGTATTTTCCTTGCTAGATAGTGTTTCATTAATGTAATTGCATTTTTATTTAATTACTTAACTGTAAACTGCTTTTTCATACTGAGAGCTATATTTTCTGTTTGTGAGGGCTGTGTCTGTGCTTTTCTGTGCATTGTTTTGTGAGGTTTCTGAGTTCTAGTCAGGTAGCATCGTCTGGATAGAGGCCTGCTGTTATCCAGGCCTGGTTATTTTGCTTGTTGTGTTTCCTGTGTTTCTGGCAGCCATCTTCTGTTGGTAGTGTCTTGTCTTTGCTGTTAGTGAGAGTAACAGGGTTGCCTAACTTTCTCTAGCACAAGTGATTGGTTGAAAGAACAGGGGCTAGCAGGATAGGATAGTAATTTGAGCTTCCAGATTCTTCCATCTTTTCTGGTATTTAAACCCTGTGTTTGCATGGTGTTGCGCTTGTTTTCTCATTGTGCACTGCCACTGCACTGTTTTAACTCATTGAGAGGTATCTTATTGATTTTTTTTCCCTTACCATCACTCCTATGTAATTGACGCCCACCCTTGCAACTACTTTGATTTTATCTAGCCCTACTCATACCTATAGGTACTCTATTCTGATAGTATCCACTCTGCCATCCTTTACCTCTCTTTCACAGATTCTGACCACCATTGAAGGACAATTTCCTGTGATTCTCCTGCTAGTCTTGTTAAGAACCTAGAATCCTTGCTGTCTCAAACACAAGCCAGTACATCTGGCACTGAGAAGGTTGTCTGCACAAACACCACACCTCTAACACCACCCACACCTGTACAGTGCAGTCCTACATATGTGGAGGTTCTCAACAAAAATATACCTAAACAAAAGAGACCTCCGAGGCAAAAGCACACATGCACATCACAACCCACCACACCAAGCATCACACATAGTACACATGCCTGTGTATCACAGCCTCTAAGACCCAGACACAAACCCAACATACTACTCATAGGAGACTCTATCATGAGACACAAAGGTGTGGCCCTCACCAGGCTAGACAAAGGGAAAATCACTGTAAGTTGCTTGTCAGGTGCTAGAATCCACAATATCACTCCACGCACTCAAGTCTCTCAATAACAGGTACTGTTATGACTTTGTCATAATCCATATTGGTGTGAATGACTTGAGATGTACCTCTCTGGACTATATAGAGACATGATTGAGCTCGCTAAATATGTGTCCCAGACAGGTATGTCCATAGCCTTAAGCAGCATCCTACCATCACCCAAAATGATGCCTCAGTACAAACAGAAAATGATTGACTTTAACAATTGACTTAGTTTCTGGTGTCAAGTCCAAGGGGATCCAGTACCTCAAAGCCTGGAGGACATGATTGACAGACCACAATGCTTTGCCAGAGATGCCGATCATCTATCTCCCCTGAGCTTCAGGCTTCTGGCAAAGGCTCTTGCCTCACCCATAGTGCCTTTTTTAGGCAAAGTTATGATGACAAAATTACCAATGTGAAAACTTCTTCTAAACAAAATGTAAAGGTCATGCTGCTAAACATTAGGAGTCTTAACGTGAAACTGCACTCATTGCAAGCATTCCTCGCTCTGGAAGATGATGACATTTGTGCAGTCACTGAAACCTGGTTGAAAGCTGCAGAGAGCACCCCAGCCTTACCAGGTTACTTGTCCTAACATACTTTCAGACACCAAACAGAGGGCTACAAACCCAAAGGAGGTGGAGTTTCAATATTTAGCAAAGACATACACACTTCCAGGCTGGTCAAACAGTATAATGCACAGGAGACACTCCAGGTTCAGTTAACTGTTAACAAAGCACCTATTCAAATCATAGCTAGCTACAGACCCCCAACCATGACTCAGGAGGCCCACTCCACCTATTTGAACTTACTTGAATCCATCAAGATTTAACCCTCTACCCTGATCCTGGGTGACTTTAGCTACCCAACCATAGAGTGGAAGACCTATTCTAGCTCAAATACAAATGCCCAGAGATTCCTCGACTTTGTCAATGCCAGTGCATTGGATCAGCTGGTCAACACCCCCACAAGAGGTGAAAATATCCTGGACCTGGTACTAACCAACATGAGTAGCCACTGTAGCACCCCTACAGTGTCATCCTCCCTGGTAATATCCGACCATAAAGCAATCACTTTTGAAATCACCATTTTTCTCTTTATCAGAAGAATGCAGAGTTCCTGTAATCACAGCTGCACAGGTAAAAAACACACTCTCCAAAGCCAAGAACACAGCATCCATGGGAACTGACAACATCCCAGGCTGTGTTCTACATGAACTACAGAATGAACTGGCACCCCGCCTAAGTACTATGTTCAATCATAGCCTCACCTCAGGCTTTGTGCCCACAGAATGGTGCACAGCAATGGTTATCCCACTCTACAAAGGGGGAGCCACCACAGACCCTGGGAACTACCGCCCAATCAACCTGAATAGCCTGGTCTGCAAGGCTATGGAATGTATCATCATGGAACTTATAAACAATGACATTGGTAATCTCCAAACTCTGGACTCTACCCAGTTCGGGTTTATAAAAGGCAGATCATGTCTCCTAAACCTGATAGACTTCTTTGAAGCGGTCACCAAAGCCATAGATGAGTGTAAGGTGGTTCACACAGCCTATCTAGATCTTGCCAAGGCTTTTGACACCATCCCCCCACTCTGGAATTATAGATAAATTCACTAAACTAGGTATAAATCCCTATTTCACAAGATGGGTTGCCAACTGGCTCACTGACAGAACCCACACTGTGAAAGTAGCAGACTCTAAATCCAACTTCAGACCAGTGACAAGTGGAGTACCACAGGGTTCAGTCCTGGGTCCTCTCCCATTTGGTATATACTTCTCTGAAGTACAGGCTAACACAGAAGGTCTTTGGTTAACAAAGTTCACAGATGACTGCAAACTAGGAGGCATAATCAAAACTCCTAATGATGTGGACATCATACAAAAAAGCCTCAGTGAGACAGATGCCTGGTGTCAAAGCCATGGCCTCAAGCTCAATGACAAAAATTGCATTGTCATCCCTTTTGGCAAAAACTCTGTACCCATGAACTACCACATAGGCAATAGTCTACTTAACACTGAAAGTGTGGTAAGAGACCTTGGGACACAGGTGGACAGTAGTCCCTCCTTTGATAATCACAGCGCCACAGTAGTCAGGAAATCCTTCTACATGCACACCTCATCACAAAAGGTTTCTCATCCAGGAAAAAAGAGGTCATTGTTCCCCTCTACTCATCACTCATTAGACCCATTATAGAGTACAACGCCCCTGTTGGTATGTACCTCACAAGACATCTACAACAACTGGAAAGGCAGCAGAAATACCTCACAAAGAGGATTACTGGCCTCAAACAGATGCCCTACACAGACCATCTCAAAAAACTCCAGCTTTACTCTGTCGCATATCGCCTACTCAGAGGTGATCTCTGCATAACATATAAAGCTATGTCAAACCCAGAGCTGTTGGACATGCTCCACCTAAAGAAATCCCAATCCCTCTGAGCTACACGCTCTAGGGACCTAAACCTTGTCACCACAATAAACAGAACATGCTGGAGGGATAGATTCCTGTCCCAGAGATGTCCCATACTCTGGAACAAACTACCTATCTATATCAAACAAAGCTCCTCATCAGCACTCTTCAAGAAAAATCTTGATGATTGGATGGGAGATAGGAAATTCACCCCAGGGATCACTTCTGTGGCTCTATTTGACAGGGGCACAGGAAAATAATTTTCTTGGGTGGCAAAAGTCAGGGTACCATTTGGTTAGGCTTATATAGGCCCTAGGGCCAATAGCCTAGTACCTACCTATGAACCTATGCATATCCATATGTCAAACTCCACTCACACAACCTGCATGCAAGGCCTCAACCTGGTCTGTGACATTAATAGAACTTGTTGACGGGATAGATTTGTGTCTCAACTCCCCCATCTGTGAAATAGACTTCCTCTCCATGTCAAGCAGAGTACCTCACTAGCCCTCTTTAAGAGGAACCTGGACGATTGGATGGGAAACAGAAAATATACCCCTGGGATCCCACCTGTGTCCCTGCTGGACAGGGAAAACAGGTGCTGACTTTGTGGCAACATAGGTGAAAATTTTGACTAGGCTTATAAGGGCCTCCAGGCCAATAGCCTAGTATTGTCCTATGAACCTATGTGTATGTGTGTGTGTATATATATATATATATATATATATATATATATATATATATATCTGTGTGCATGTGTGTGTGTGTGTGTGTGTGTGTGTGTGTGTGTGTGTGTGTGTGTGTGTGTGTAGATAGATATCAACACACAGACATGCACACATACACACACAGTACTCCAACTAGTAAAAAAAAAAACTAGTAAAAATAACTTCTAAAATTTTGTAACCATAGATCTTTGTTCTGCCTTAAATTCTAAAGTTAAATAGATTACATTTTTCTTGTTCAGCATGTTTATTTGGCCAATGGACCCTCAAAGAGGTACTACCAGCTCAACAACAATCTGTCTTATCATTAACTTTCTCCAGACAAACAGCTATTGACTTACTAATATCTTCAACTGTATGTATGCTAAAAAGGTCAGCCTGTGCAATAAGTGAGGTCTAACAAGCATTAGACAATAAAGATAAGTATGCTTTCATGCAGTTTCACATTTTCTAATCTGATACTGATTACATTTTAATCTTTCATACCAAGACGTCACAGTTCTATAGACTTTGTAGTTTACCTGTCACGTGTTTCAACTAAAGGGCCTCACTGTTGGTTCTTACCAGCCAGGACAATGTTAGTCCTGAAAAATGTGAAGGCCACAAGATAAACCCCTGAAGGACTGATTATTTACTGTGAAATGTTTTTTTTAACATAAGGCATTGTGTCTTTCATTCAGTATTGCTGGTGTTGTCTCCTAGTAAGAAGCAGTGAAAATATAAAACTGGTAATTGACTTTCCTTGATTTAGAAGTTGTAACCTTATACAAATGTATTTTATTTTAGAAACCAAATCAGTGTTCTTTCCTACCAACACTGTTCATTCCCTTAATAAGGAAAATCAAAGCAAAAAGCAAAAAAAAAAAAAAATGCCTCGGTTATTTAACAGCATCCGAAGCAAATTTGTTAAAATTTCCACAAAAGAATACAAATATTAATGACAAAATAGCAAGGTGTTGTTCTGAAAAAAAAACCAGGTTGTTTTCTAAGAGATTTACTTTTAAGTTGTAGAACAATTTAAAAAACATCTAGATGGTTACAGTGATAATAAGACATTTTCATGATTAGTAATAAGTTCACAACAGCATTAGTCAAAATGCCAAGTTCTGCGGTGTAGGTGAATGAAGCCTTGGCTATGACCCAGATGACCTAAGTTCAGCTAGCAGCTCAAGCACTGGAAGATGGAGTGGATGGCCAGTGCTGCCTCACCCACTATGAGGGCAAGAAGCAATAGTTCTGGTCAGCTAATTGCCACCATATAAACAAAAGCTTGGATAGCATTGAAACAACCAGGACTAGGGTCAGTAGGTATTCACAAACCACTGATGTAAATATCACTGTAATATGCAAGTAGAAGTTGTCACAAGCAAAGAAAGTGCATACACCCCCTACAGTAATGTGGGTTCTCACATCAGCTACCAGAGGTGAAGACAGACTCCAAAAGAAATGCTGTGATTGCCAATAGGCCAGCAAGGATACAAGCTACCTCTGTGGCTGCCTGGGTGATGCTCTTTAACGTCAACTCTCTCCCCTGAACAGAGGCCAGTAGAGAATAAATATACTTAAAATGCATTGAGGAAGGCTTGATGGTCAATGGGAATGATGGTAAAAAGGATAAAAAAAAGAAAATATAGCCATAGTTACAAGTGCAGTTCTAGCTATGAAACTATGAAACTATGAAATTGTGAAACCTTAAAATGTGTTGTTTTCCAAAAGAAAACTGAGTCACCCTAGTTAATCAAGAATCAAATGAAATAACATCGTTATACATTTCTCCAATCCTCATGTTACTAGGCTACAGGGATGCAGTTCCTTAAAATGAAAAATCCATTGACATTTTTATCATTTTGTTAATTTTTGTTTAAAAATTTAAACTGATAAACTTTCCCATTTTGGGACTCAGATCTTTGTGCATGCACTATGACGTCTGTGCAGAACAGCTCAGCATTTAAATACACACCCAGAATGGGTCTACTTTTTCGTATTGAAAGCTCATCCTTTCGAAAAGAAAAAGTATGAACCAATTTACACAAAAGTGCACTTAAACAAAAGTGCACTTTCGCGACTACCAGTTCAACAAACCAGTAAGATAAAAAAAAAAAAAAAAAAAAAAAAAACACTGCAGCATTGCATGCTACAGTGGGGATAAGGGCATATACCTGTTCCCCACTGTGGTGCGATCTCGGAGTTTGTATATAAAGTAGCGGGGGTGAGGGTGGGGGGTGCAGGGGGACTTGCCTGCTAAAATGACTTTGTAGTGTTTTTTAATCTTACCAGTTCGTTGAACCAGTAGTCGCGAAAATGCACTTTTGTTTAAGTGCACCTTTGTGTAAATGGGTTCATACTTTTTCTTTTCAAAAGGATGAGCTTTCAATAAGAAAATGTAGACCTCCCAGAAGAGAATACAGCAATTATGTTTTATTATATGTACTGCTGTCATTCTGGAGAAAAAAAATGGCACTTTAATGTGGAGGTTTTGTCTGCTAGACAAAGCAGTGAGCAGCTATTTCCCATTGACTCAGATTGTATCAAGGGACTGGTGCCCCAGACAGATGGAAAATCAACTGAAAGAAACCTGTACCAATACTTATAGAAACATAATGATTCAAAGGAAAAGAGGTTCATGATATTTATTATGAAATACTTATTTTAATCAAACCATAAAATGCTTTGTGACTGTGATCATGTTAAACTGCTGACAGCCACCTGTCACCATCAACTTGGTATGTATTTTTCCTTTCATATAGTTTAGTAATCTGAATTAAAATATTGTGTACATGTGTATGCGTTGGAGGGAGCACAGGCTGCAATGCATGCATATGACAACAACAGGCTGAGATTCATTACTGTGTCTATTGTTTATTTATTCTTTTACTTGATCATAATCAGATATCTGAGGTATATGCAATCAGTAATCTGGCTGCAATTTGTAGGCTAGACTTATCTGTGTGTGTGGGTGTGTGCATGCATGTGTGTTTTGTAAGGAAAAAGCACTTTATACATCTGAAGTACTGAAATATATTACTGTGAGTATTAATTATGTATTTATTTATTTGATCACAGTCAGACATTTGAGGTATGCACAATCAATAAAATGTCTGTAAGTTGTGGACAGGTGTGTGTACATCTATGTGTGTCTATGTACTGGAAACTCCAATGGATTGCAAAGTAGTCCAACAGCAATGAGCTAAAATATACTCCTATGCGGTTATTCATTTATTTTATTCATTCATTTGTTTGACCATCATCATGAAAGTTCTGGAGAGGGTGATTGATAAATGGATATGCAGAGTAGTATAAAGTAAGATGGGAAATGAGCAGTTTGGATTCAGATCAGGATGCAGGACAACTGACCCGATGTTTGCAGTGAGACAGATAGTTGAGAAGAAGCTACAGATGAGGAAGTAGTCCAACTGGACATTCCTATATTTGAAGAAAGCATATGACAAGATCCCAATAACACTGATTTGGGCATTCCTATGGTGGTTTGAAGTCCCAGAAACATTGATAAAATTAGTGCAAGCTATGTACAAGAACCGAATGACTCAAGTATGAACAGTGTTCGGTCTCACAGAGGGGGTTCCCAGTAGGAGTGGGTGTGCATCAGCGTTCAGCTCTGAGCCCACTGCTGCTCATTCTGGTGATGGACTACATTAGCAAGCAGGTTGGAGGGGGCAGTTCTGAATGCAGACGATGTGGTATTACAGGCAGACTCTGGGCAAGAACCTCGGCAAAGGCTAGGAGAATGGAATGCAAAACTGAAGGCACATGGGATGAATCTAAGTACAGATAAGACAGTTATAATGGCAGCAAATGGGTTAAATAAGAAGAAGCTGAGAACTGGGATAGAAGGGAAGATAGTGGAACAGATTAAAGGTTTCAGGTATCTGGGAGTGATGGTTAAAGAGAAGGGAAGTCTGAATGAAGAGGTCAGAGCTAGAATCAGAGGGGCTGTAGTCAATTGGCTTGGAGTGTCGAGTGTAGTGTATGACAGAAGAATGCCAAAGAAGCTGAAAAGTAAGGTGTACAAAATAGAAGTGTGAACAGTACTACTTTATGATACAGAAACCTGGGCTTTGAAGGCAGAACAGTTAAAGAAGCTACAAGTAATGGAATTGAAGTGTCTGAGATGGATGGTAGGATCCGCACTGTGGGACAGATGAATGTTAAAATAACAGCCGAAGCCAAAGTAGCTCTAGTTATAGAAAAGGTCAAGGAGAACAGATTATAGTGGTTTATGCACATGTGCAGAAAAGCATAAGACAATCTGGTAAAGAAGATTTGGGGCAGACAGGAAGAAAGCAAGAGGAAATTTGGGTATCAAGAAAAAAGGTGGATGGATTGTGTGAGAGAACATCTGCAACAGTCAGGCATGAGTGTTGAAGAAGGCAAGTGCGTGGCATAGGCTTGAGAGAGATGGTGGCAGTTGACAGGGCACCCTGTCCTCTGGAAGGAAATGGGAAAAAGGAGTTGATGATGATGATGTGACCATCATCAAACATCTGACATTTACACAGTCAATACATTTATTGTAATTTGTAGTGTATGTTTGTTTGTGGGGGTCTACATGTGTGTTATGTATATGTCTATGAATATGCACTCTCACAGGTTGTAATTTATTGCACTGTATGTGTCTGACAACAATATGCTGAAGTATATTATGTAAAATATTTTTTAGTTATTTATTTATTCATTTGTTCACAGGCAGACAAAAATGTTGTAAATTGTGAACAAAACTTGTGTCTGTGTATGTGTGTGTGTGTGTGTGTGTGTGTGTGTGTGTGTGTGTGTGTGTGCACGAGCGAGCACTTTGTTCAGTTGTAATGGATTGCACTATATGCATCTGACAGCAATGAGCTGAAATGTATTACAGAAAATATTAAATTTAACTGATAAATTTGTAGTGCAACTGTCATAATAATATGATTTATGTTTGCACTGATTCTCTTTCAGGCAGTGAATCACATTCATCTAATTTGCTGGAATTAAGAGTGAACAGGCGTTTGCTATATTACATATATACTCATCAATAGCTATGCTATTAAAAGTCCTAGACTTTGAACTGATGAGTTCTTATGCTCAAGTGTTGAGATATAACCTGCTCAAAGAGTGTTCTTAATTTTTTTTCATAAGCTTTTTAGCAATCTGTACTTTTCCTTCTCTATCAGCCAATTGTTTCTGGCATAGCACAGAATAGGCAGTAATGCATTTAAACTCCCATCCTCAAGCAAAATCTCAAAATTTTTTGTTTGTGAACTGTGGTCTATTACCTGACACAACTTTAGCAGGCATTCCGTATTTAGAAATACATTTCAGGGTAGTTACCCCATGATGGCTTGTAATAGCCCAAAACCTCAGGATATTTGGAGTAATAATTTAGACTCAATGTTTTATGTAATATTAATTCTCAACAAGAATTTCAGTTCTGAAAAGTTGTAGAAATGTCACATTTCTGGATTAGTTCTTTCATTTGGTTATACATTTTCATCCAATATAGAACATCACAATCTTGTTTATAACATTCATTAATTCCTAAGAATGATTCATGGATTATTGTAAAGTACTGATTCCCTTAGATGACTTAAAGTTATGATTTTGTTTCTCTTTAACAAAAAGCCTTGAAAGCTCATAATAAGGAAAACATGTCTGAATATCTGGATATATTGACTTAATTTGCTCTAGCAATCCCATCACAGCAGTAGCTTTTAGCAGTAGCATTTCTCTGTCTTTTCCAGACATATTTCCTTAATTTATCTAGCTTCTCTGCTTAAAAAAGTAGCTAAAAATTAACCACAAAGCTTCAAGATATTTTCCCAGAACCTCCTGTTTGCATTCCTAAAGATAATCTCTCCAAAGAGTGTCTGCTATATGCATCAATTTTCCAGGTTTTCATTGACATTTTGTGTAATATTTCTGCTAACTTAATGACATTCTCTGCAATCGTGCAAGTTCTTTGTAAAGACAATTCTTGAAAATGTGTTGTAATGGCTTTTGATCAGACTTGAGTATTACTGATTTACCATAAATATAATAATGGAATTTCTGATGACCACAGAAAATGGCTAACATTTCTTTCCTGCACATGGATACAATGTCTGTGTTTTTGTTAGAGTTCTTGACCAATATGTTACTGGTCTAACTTCCTATAGCAATATTGCAACTATTACACTGACTATAATGCAGATGAAGAATTATAGATTGAGAAACATCATAAAATGTCAAGGTAGCACTTTTCAACATTTTGAAGCTTCTTTTGTGACCAAAACTATTATGCTGTAATAGCTTTCTTGATGGTACTGTAGCATCTGATAACTTTTGTAAACATTTTATGAGCTACGGAATCATTCCAAGGAATCACATAAGAACTGATTTGTCCTGTGGTTTCTGCACAGCCACCATAATATGCATAATATATCAATATAATTTAATAATAAAATCCCCTGCCCCATACTTAACCTTTCACTAACAACTAGTTTAGTGCCCTCTCGATTTAAGCATGCTCTCATAGTTCTCCCTTCAAAAATACCATTCACCATTGGACCTGAGGACTACCACACCATATCCATCCTCTCTCCCATAATAAAATTATTTTAAAAAATACTCCACAAACAAACTAATGGAATATGTTAACAAATATGTTACTCTTATTAGTTTGCAGCACAGTTTTAGGGATGGTCATAATACTTTAACTGCCCCTGCTATAACAAACAACATCTACATCAGCAAGGAAGCAGGAAATCCAACTGGTGGGGTATTTATTGACCTTAAGAGAACATTAGCCATCAGCTTCTGCTGCTCAAGATACAAAGATTAGGACTCATTCTTGATGCATTTAATTAGATGTCAGACTATCTTTATTGACAAACCTTTTCTATTTAAAGTGGTAAATTGAGATTAATTAATCCAGTTTTAATCTTTCCAATGTCAAAACTTTTCCCATATATTTAAAATTGGTCACAAAGATATGACATATGATTCTGTTTTGCTTCAAGCCTTTCTGTCTGAGCATATTTAGTAGGTCAATAGGACCAGTATTATGTTTCTGTTACATACACATACACAAATATAAATATTTTAAGCACACAGATTAATGCCCTTCTAGCCTGCCAATATACCAAAACAGTTGTTCCCATTATGTGTCCAGGCTGTTCTAAAGTAGTGCTTGCTTTAATGTAATTTGGTAGTCTGTTCCATGCATCAGCTAAGTTACATGGTTCCACATACAAGCAGTTAATTTACTATGCCAACTACTCTTTAATCATTTCAGCTACAACTCTCTGGAATGCTTTTGGTGCTGAAACTATTCCACAAGGCAATCTAAGAAGCCTGAATTTGTTTATAGGGGTGTTAAGAGTGGAAAACTTGCATCCAATTTAATTTCCAAAGTTATTGATTAACATCCAGTCCTGGAAGAAATCTGGCACTCTACAATGTACCAAAAACAACTTCAACAGTCTGAAATACATAATGCTCCCTTTTAATCCATCTGTTTAAGTCTCGGGATGTAAGTATTTTGTATGCTTGTCATGTTTCACTACTGTAACCACCAATTCAGTCAGTTCAGTTCAGAATATAGTTACAACAATGCTTATATGTGTTTCAAATCATGCTCAGATTTCCTTTTAAGAGTGACAGGAGCCTTTCTTGATGAAAGAATAACTGTCATCAGCTTCAGGTAATATCGTAATGTGCTAGCCCATGTTAAACAGTCTAATTCAGTAAAAATTATAATATGGCTCTGTAAATATTTGCAGCATTTCAATTACTCTGCTTCATAACTCTTAAGGAAGTGCTCATTACTGTACCCCTGCTATTACACTGGGTATGGCTATCAGGATGCAGGGACTATTACTTTAACATTTTGGAAACTGTCTTAAGAAAACATTTAACAGAGACCCAGGAATTATCTTGAATATGTTAAGTGCTTTAGATATTCATGATGTTCTTCCATCTGTTTTTCACACTTGTATCCCCAGTCATACCAAAAATATTCATTTTGCTGTCAGAAATATTTGTGTGTATTTTTTCACAATTTTGTGAATTATTTTGCATCTGTGTACTGTTATTTTAATCATGCCAGGCTTCTCAAAGCATTATTGCATAATATACTTGGTTGCTTCATTTGATTTTCCAAGGACAACTTGAAACAATAACTTGCACTTTCTATGGTTGTACTCACAGTTAAACAAAGTCTGACCCCACAGTTTCAGCTTATGCCCAGAATGGGTCAGAAGTGTTCATGGCAACTTATGATTATACTTAGGCAATTTCATTGCCTTAATGTAACTTCTAATTACATATTACCTCAGGACCAGAACCTAGCTTAAAATAATATTTCTGCTTTGAATCATAAACTCAGACCAATAATTGTCAGCATTCTCTATACTATCTAGACTCTGTACTACATTCAGACACCATGCTTCAAATGCAGCAGCAAACATGCAATCTTTAACCTACTATTTTGATTCAGAAACATAACTCATGCTGAATGAGCTCATTTTTACTATTTAAATAGCTTTGTGAAATGCATTTAACAGTCACATAGCCCATAATGTCAATTAAATGCTCTGCAGTGTGTTTACTCATGTCAGTAGCCATACTTTGTACATGTGGTTCTATTTCAAACTGTGTAGCTGGCTCTGGGTACTATGTTGGATACCACATAGCTGTCAACACTTCCATGTGTGGTTTTATTTCATTTATTTGCTATGTTTCCTTTATTTCATTATTTTATTCACAATATTTATTTTGCACAAATCTAGTTCCTCAGCCAAACATTTTCACTGTAAATTTGAAATTTCACTTACTATGTACATATCTAGTGCTTTATAAAGTATCATGTCTAATTCTCTTAACAACTTGTTTCTTTTTATGCTTGACATAATTCACAATTCTCTCTCTTAGCAGTGAATCATATAAGTTTCCAAACTAATCATTAACTCTGTGTTTAAACTTTGTCAGGCATCTCCTTAACCCCTGACTTCTAGTGAAAATGAATGCTTTACATATGGAAGATTTTTCTTATGCTAATAGTATGCTTCAAACGTCTTTCTCAGTACTGTTAACTTGTCTTTTTCCTCTACCTTGAGGCTAAAATTAAGTATCTTTTTTCTTGACTGTAACATGAAGGAATATTCTGCACTCGACCTTTTTTAGCTTACATACAATTTTACTTGTAATGAAATGTACCTTTTCAGTTTTCAGACAAGTCACTATGCAGGTGGTTATATACAACTGAATTGGGAAATGTAAAAATGTAATACTTCAAACTTTTATGCAAAAAGAATGCTGGAATACTCATTTCAATGACAGAATTGTGAAAATAGGAAAAAACTTTCAAGTTTTATTTTGAAAAAATAAACAATACACTATTTCTCATGACTGTGGTATGATAGTAATGTCACACAGAATATTTTTCTGTATTCTTCTAACTTCTTGAAGTCTCATAGTCAAAGCTCAGCAAGAAATATGGCTTCTGGTGCCAAACGTGACTTTTGTTTCGGATACCCCACAATACAAGTTTATATTCTTTACATATGCAAATAGTCAACAACAGCCAAGTGAAGAGATTGAGATACCAAGTTCATTCACATTGGAAGTGAATACTGGGAATGGAATATTTGGTGATCACATGGCCTGCTTCCCTGTGACTGCTAACTCACTCATAAAGCTATAAACACTATATATGCCAACATTTGCTACACTGCCAACATGTGGTACACATGGGAATGTGTTTTATCTATGTACGACCGTTCACACTAAAATAAAGCATTATTCACCAGACCAGACAGGGGACTTTGCAATCATCTTACTGCTCTTCACTGCCTAGGTTTTCATGAGGTCTTTTGGCTTTCATTTGTTCCACCTGGTTCCTACCCTAAAGGTGATATTGTATGTTGATTGCAGAATCATTTCCTGGGCTGTAGCTTAAAATATAAAATATCATGACCATGGTTCATGGAAAAGTTCCAAAATGGCATGTAGAGAACAATTTGCAGAACTGGCCAAATTATTAGTACACATTCAAATTCTTAGTGAAATGAATGTAAACACAAGTGGTATGTAATCCCTCTTGATCCCCAACTATCAGACTCAGCTCTACCATCCTAAATCTTTTGAAATGTATCACTGAAAATCAAATGGATAACCAGTCTTTGAAATACTCTGTAGCATCTACATCAGTTGTGTCTGGGATCCAGAAGGAAAAGCTGTGCCTTAGGCTGAAACACAATGATGATGATCTTATAGATACATATCTAAGTTCGAGTTGTGAGACAGGTCCTGGGTGCAGTAAAACCAGACTGAACAGTGTTGTCCATTTACGTGAAGAAAGTAAGGGAGAAAATCATGTTTTTTTTATTATTTTGTCAGTATGTGACACTATGAGTTTGGCACCCTAGCAGTTAGGAGTTTTAAAACTAGAATCACACAATGTTTTTATCAAAACTCTGGGATCTCAGGTAAATAACACTTGAGGAACAGATAGTGCCAGTTCTTTGAGACTTATTGAGAATGCACAGGGTGAAGAATACTCATGAAGGGAGATAAGTGAATTTGCAAACACTAATGCACTTGGTCTACCTCCTAATGTATTATCATCGCTGCAAAACAAAAGATAAAGTCTTGTAGGATTTGATACACACTGTTTAAGTGAAAATGATAATGTAATACACTGACACTCTGTGTTATGCTAATGCTTATTGTGGTAAGCACAATATAACTGCATTGCAATGACACTAGGCATATGTCAGTGATCATTGTTGTTATACTCCCCGTTATTACATTCCTAAAGATAATAATAACCAGACATGAGAATTAAAGTACCATTTTTAACTGTCATTTAAAAGGAGGATCAACCAATAAACACACACACACACACACACACACACACACACACACACACACACACACACACACACACACACACACACACACACACACACACACACACACATATATACCACACACACACACACACACACACACACACACACACACACACACACACACACACACACACACACACACACACACACACACACACACACACACACACACACACACACACACACACACACACACACACACACACACACATATATATACCACACACACACACACACACACACACACACACACACACACACACACACACACACATATATATATCACACACACACACACACACACACACACACACACACACACACATATATACCACACGCATACACATATACACACACTCACACTTACACACACACACACACACACACACACACACACACACACACACACACACACACACACACATACACATACACACACACACACACACACACACACACACACACACACACACACACATATACACACACAAGCACATATATACCACACACATACACATATACACACACTCACACTTACACACACACACACACACACACACACACACACACACACACACACACACACACACACACACTCACATACACATCCCTCATTACTAGATTTAAGTAAAAGACCAAAGCACTACACCCAGCATTAGGATAGCTGCAGTTGGTGTGAAACTATAAATGGTCTGGATCCATTCTCAGTGAGTTTCTACGTGCCATGTATTCCCTGTGGTCTGAGCTTTAGGGTGGAGCTCTCATAGGGAGATGCTGTTGGTGTCAGGCTGTCAAACGCCTAGGTCCTTTGCTGTAGTTAGTCTGATTTCATTTATCTTTTGTGGACAGAGTCTGCAGGTATAGTTTCACCTAATCTGCATAGGAGATGGAAGACGTTACAGGTAATGGAATCAAAAAAAGCTCAGGACGCTGTTTTTTACATCATGTTCTTTATTTGGGTCAAGGCAGATGAGCTCTGTGTTAATTTGATTTGTTTGCTGAGTTTTACAGAATTTCATATACATGCAAATGGGGAATCTCTCTGGTTCAGCCCATCCATGGGTATGTTCTCCCTGGTGGAGGGAGAGGAAGTGCCAGGAGTGTGTTCAAGGCTCCATCATGAGGTCTGCCTCTTACAAAGAATTTTTCTCTTTAACCCTTTAAGCTCAGGTTTCATTTTAATCCAGTCGCTATATTCTTAACAAACATGGTATTTGTTAAGAATAGAGAGACTGGATTAAAATCCAGGGGTAGGCCAAACCAGAGGCATGCTCTATTTGCATGTATATAACATTATTTAAAACTTAGTAAGGCTCATCTGCCTCTACAGCAAAAAAGAAAGTGGTATGATGAAACAGCCTGCTGAGATTTTTTTGATTTCATTGCTTGTAACTTCTTCAACCTCCTACAGAGGGCAGGCGAAACTATACTCAGAGACTCTACCTACAGGGGATAAACAACATGTGATGACCCACAGCGAAAGGTCTAGACATTTGATAGCCTGACATCAACTGTAACTCCCCTTGAGATCTCAAATTTAAAGCTCAGACCACAGAGAAAACACAGTAAGTAGGAATAAAACAGAAAGGATGCAGACCATTAATGGTTTGACACCAACTACAGCTATCCTAATGGTGGGGGTAGTACACTGTTCTTTTACTTAGTTTAGCTTGCACCTGCACTCTCAGAAAGCAAGATTGTCAACCATCAGGAACAACCTGTAACTGGGAAGCACCATTGTTATCAGTTTTGCAATTACTAGATTTCTAAAGATAATACCAACAAAACATAATAATTAAAGCATCATTAAATTATCATTTGCATCAATTAAAAGGAGGACCAACCTACACATAGACATACACAGACACAGACAACTACACACGCATGCGCAGCCACACACACATAATCTCTCAATGAGTAATCATATGCATGAGGGGGAGGTCATATTTGTAGATCTTACTCATGCCTTTCTTGCTTATGAAATAACTCATCCTAGTCCCTGATAACCAGGATGTCATCAAATAGGTCATTCTGTCCGAAGCTATAATGATAAATGTGATGATATCATATAGCTAATCCTATGTATGTCTGTGTGTTTATTTAGGCACAAAGACACACACACACACACACACACACACACACACACGATGTAAACATGTAGCTGTACACAAAAATAAAAAATTGTCAAAACAGATAGAGTTTAGGCCACAGTGGTGCAGCGGTTAGCATTGTCGCCTCATAGCAAGAGGTTCTCTCATTCTATTCTCGACTGGAGCGCCTTCTGTGTGGAATCTATATGCCCCCCCACGGTCGAGTGGCATTAAAGACATGCAGGTAGGTGCCAGCGTGAATGGGTGTGCCTTCTTTGAAAGTTGGGTGTCAGGCTGGCAACTCGGCACCATAAAAATCCACTGCCAATCATTAGCGGACCGGAGTTCCGCTGTGGCAACCCCTAACTGGGAAAAGCCGAAAGACATTACTTTTTACTAGAGCTAAAAGCTGCTTGAGCTGTCTGTGTGTGTGTGTGTGTCTGTGTGTGTGTTTTTTTTTTTTTTTGCATTTTGTGCAATACAGCACTACAAGAAAATGTTAAGTAGCCACTTAAGATCAACTTACTCACCTGTTTTCCAGAAGGAAATATATGTATAAACCCTAATGTGTAACTGCTCACTGATTCAAACCAGGGAGCAGTAAAATGGATTTGTCTTTGCTCTCATTTACTTTAAAAGCATTTTAGAAAAGATGCATGCATTGTTATTTCAGAGGGTCTGTCAACAGGCCAGATACCTTGA
Source organism: Protopterus annectens (assembly GCF_019279795.1). Lineage (NCBI taxonomy): Eukaryota > Metazoa > Chordata > Ceratodontiformes > Protopteridae > Protopterus > Protopterus annectens. The sequence continues at coordinate 587,186,909 of NC_056725.1, forward strand.
CCTGTCCCATGCATGCAGGATGCATAGGCTGGTGTTTGCTGGGTATGGCAAGCTAAGAAAGTGCCTTCCAACAAGAATAGGAGACAGAACACTCCTAGTCTACAGGTGACCCTGTGGCATGTGCCTCTCACATTTCCCTAGCCACTAGAAACTCCTAAGTATAAAGCTGTTTTTCTTTGCATCAGTACTGCAGTAGGGTTAAAACACTTAGTCTGCAGTGCCCTGTCCTCTTCCATTGATCTGCCCTTCCCTCTTCTGGAATGTATCAGGATGTATTTAGATATCTCTTGCCCTTGGACTTCGTTTCAAACTGTATGATGTGGCATTTTTTAAATCTAGGTTCACACTACATAATTGTGTATGTGTTTGTGTAAACCATTGCACTTCCCACTGCATTTCTGGGGAACAATGTATAACTGACAGGATTATAGCATGTACCCACAGGAACATCAGGTTGACGATTCTCTTTTCTGAATCTCTATCTTGTAGAAATTATTTATAGCACAGTAGTAGTCAGTGAAACAGGACTAAAAGACAATGGCTTAAGTATCTGAAGCCAGTTTGAAGCCAGGAGTGTGTTATGTTTTCTATTAGTCTGTTCTGTGCTAATAAACTAAAGCAAGAAGATAGCAACTCCTTTCCCATTCCTTTATTGTGTCCTTGTGTACAGAAATGTGTGCTAAGGGTTGCAGTGTTTCATATCTTATCACAAAATGCTGCCAGAAAGAAACTATACGTATATTTGGTCTGCATGTGTATTGAAAATAGTCTAGGGCAACTGACCTCTCCTGTCCTGTCCTTCCTCTCACTCTAGATAATTCCATTACTGTCTTATGTACCAGATAATGTCTACCAGGTCCTTCCTCTTTTATGGAGAAGAAAGAGTGTTGTTCTCTAACTTTGTCTTTATATAATGCTCCCTTCCTCATTTGCCTGGTTATGTACCCTCTACAGTAATGGACCCTATTCCTAACTGTAAGGCTACCCAACATATACAGAGCCCTGCATTGTGGTCTCACAAGGATCTGATAGTGGGATTGTCATTGCGTTTCTACCTATGAATCCCATGTCTGGACAGACACCCTAATCTGGTTTGTTCTTGCAGCTACCCTGGGGTCTGTTTCCCCAGCTGCATCTCTTTGCATGTGGAGGTTTTGAAGCACAGATGCCACCTGTCTGGGAATACCTCACTGGCCTCAAGCCTTATCTGATATTAACTTCCAAGCTTGTTGTTACTGCAAAGAGATTTGATCTGCTTTGTCATGGTCTTTAAGCTGTCAGAAAATTAGTATTTTCACACAGGTTGCCAAAAATATCAGTTCCACCAAATGAGTTTCTGCAAGGGAAATTTCTCCCTAAATCTCTATTGCACCATCCTGAAGTAATAAGAGTATACAGAGTGCAGCACCTATGACAGAGAGGGTTATAAGAGGTTCTGCCCCCCCCCCAAAAAAAAAAAAAAAACTTTCTTTGAAAGCAATTTTGATAAGATGGCTGTATATCAGAACCATATTCCATGATAAATTTCTCTATAAATTTAATTTGCCCCACCCCCACTCAAAAGCCTTGTTAATCTGAACTAGCAAGCTTCATAGCACAATGTTTACCCAGGTCATTTATTGCTCAAACAAAAAAACTATCAGGCATGGCTATGAGTAATTCCATACTATGAATCCATACTGTTTTCTAACTTCATAGCCATTGCCCTCCAGTGACTCCAACAGGCACTTTTCAAGTAGTTAATCTATCAGCTATTGGCCAACAATGTTATCATTCCCATAATCCTCTGCTTATTTGACCTATCTTTTTCAAAGTAGAACTAAGCCTGTAATGGTTTCCTTCTTTTGAGCTAGTGTTGCATCACTGATCTTCAGAATAGACCAAAGAAAGTTCTAGGCAGACACTAAATGCAACAAAAGATGCACAAAGGCTTGTAAATGCAACAACCACAGTTCCAAGGACCCCTTGGCAGTTATCTTTCTCATTCTCTAACTAGCAGTCAGTGGCTTTCCTAATCAGTAAGTAAAAATGAATACAAAGATCATCACTGTTGTACATAGCATCTGCTACTCTAATCTTATCACTTAGCTTTGTGATTCCCCTTTTGAGTCTTAGTTTTGCCATAATATTTCCAAAGATGTATTTATGTTATTTACTGATTCTGACATATATATAGATCTGTGCCTGCTTTGCTTCTTTAATTTTATGCTTTACATTCATACTGAAAACAATATCCTTTTTTCAACTGGCATTTGTATATAAGGCTTTTCTTAATCCTTGCCACATTTCCTCTGTTATTTTAAGGAAACAATGGTGTCTTGACCAAGATGTTTTCTTTGACATACTCATGCGCAAGCTAGATAGTTTAATAACATCCCCAAAGATTCAATAAACTCCATGTAGGTATAGTGTTATTCCTACACAGAGTGAATGGTGTTCGCATTCGCATAGCCGTCTCAGCAGCGTGCCTTACATATTCATGAAGGCGCTCTACTGATAACGGATCTGAGGACACGAACACTGAATGAGTGCAGGGGGCGTGTGGCAGTAGTGCTCGCAGATCCAACACACCCTGGCACTCTCAGAGTGCTATATGGAACTTTTTAAGAGCTGCCAGTGTCCATGGACACTGAAGGCAACTAATAAAAGTAAAACAGTGTCCGCAGACACTAAAGAAGTTAGTAGAAATTGAAATAAATGCAGGGGGTGTGTGACAGGTGCTTTCACACACCCCTGAACTGTATTGTGAAAGTTCCGTACAGCACTTTAGAATGCTTTCAGTCTCCACTGACACTGAAAGCTGGAGTGTGAATGGTAATCAATGCAGGGGTTGTGTGGCAGGTACTGTCATACACCCCCTGCATTGTGAAAGTGTCGTACAGCACCTTACAGTACAAGTGTGTCCTCAGAGACACAGCCATACCTGTAAACCTCTTAGTGGCCAAACTCCGGATAAAGGGCAACCAAATGGGGGGACAAAGGTCCAAAAATAGGGACATATTTTAAATACAGCTCAGAGAAACTTAGAAAATTGATAGAAGAACAGGGTTTCTATTAATTTAACATTTTCGGAAGAATTAGGAGTCTGAAACTCAAATGTATGCCATTATGCAGTGGCATCAATCCTGATATTGCTCATGCAGACTTAGAGAGTTGATAAAATGACAGGTAGTGCATTACCAGATATGAATTATTATTAGTATTAATACATGTAATTAAAGTGCTTGTAATAACTTTTTTTCTGTTATAAGTTAAGCTTAAGCATAGCTGAGCAGGTTTGCGGCCATCTGCTCAGCATTGCTTAAACATCTCATAGGAGCTGAATACAAATATATAGCTAAAATCCTCAATGATGAGATAGTGTAGTAGTTAGAGTTCCAGCTTTGCATGCAGCAGTTCACGGTTCAAGTACCAAGACAGTCTCTTCATTTTTACATGGGAAAGCATTGCTAAAATTATTTTTTATTTTAAATTATGTAGTAATTGATATTTGTTAAACAGGGTAGTATAGCTGGTTCAAAATGGAAGTATCCATGCATATAATATGTGAAATCACCCATGTATACACACGTGTCCAATAGAGTATAGTCACACCCCAAGGTAAATTAATGAAAGCACATAGGGGGATGTCATGTAAAGTAAATCATATACACTTAATATGTCAGTAATTATTAATTAATTTACAATTCTGATATTTTTTCTTAAATGAAATCTGAGCAATTCTTAGCAGTGCTTAGCTCTGCTCAGCTGGTTTGAGCATTGCTTAGATGTTAATTCTAAGTAGCAGTCAGCTCAGCTAAGAGGATTTGCGAAACACTAAGCACTGCTCAGTACTTTCCCCTTTAAGCACTGCTCAACTCAGCTAATCAGATTTGTGCACTGCTAAGCTGTGCTCAACATTTTTAAAATGGTTCAATGATGGCAAAGGGCAGGAATATGTCCTTATTTAAACTGCAGAGGTGGGAATACAGCCAGAAACTGTTGCAGTTTAATCTGTGCAGGAACCATGTCTGGTGTTGGAAAGGGAGTGCGCTTTCATGCCCAGTGCTGAAGCATTCTGAAGTCCAGGGTCATGGCTGGACTCCTCGTTGACACCATGGCAACAGACTGCTGCAGGGACAGTACCAGGGCTCTCAGTACAAAGCAGAGGCCTGGGACCATCTGACACATGACCTCACCAGTGACACTGGAATCCCCAAAACTGGTGAGCAGGTACAGTATCATTATTCCAATCTAAAGCATAGGAAGGGGATGCTCTTGGCTGAGTGGATCCAAGCTGCTTGGGCATGGAATGTTCCAGTAGTTTGTAAGTATCTCATCCACAGCTGTACAAAATTCTAGCCTGAGTATGTGATAGACAGGTATGCATAATGTTTGTTTTCCCCCCTACAGCCGCAGCAGAGAGGGCTAGCAATGTGAAGGCCCATAAGGACAGACTGTCCAAACTGTACCGACAGGCTGGTGAGTACAGATCTATTTTGCAGTATATAGTATAACAAATAAAAAGGAGTATATTGTTTACTGCCAGTAGATATAGTGTGTTCTGTGTCTACTGAAAAAATAAAGTTTGCCAGACTAATACTGATCTACAAGATATGCAGTAGTAAAGCACTGTGTCATATTACTAAAATAAAGACTTATACCACAAACTGTTGTGTTTACTGTAGTATGCTGTTGTAGAAATAGAATGTGTACAGGTACTTCACAGCAAATATGGCTTTAACAGCATGCATTACCTGAGGTTGTTCTGAGAACCAGCTATTATGCAAAACAGTAGATTGTGGAGCTGTAGAAACAAGATATAAATGAAATATGTTATGCACTAAGATCTGAACCGTGAACAGTAATGTGTAATGTATTATAGCATGTCCCCTGCAGCATTGCCTTGTGTTAACCTTTGCTTTCCAGACTGTATTATTTCAAAGGATTAATACACAGTACACTATCTTCCATGCATGAATCTCAGGATTACAAGGTCAGACTGTCTAACCAACAAAGTATTAGGCAGAAATCAGTCAAACAAGAGACAGCTGTTCTCCAAGTGCGCAGTATGATGAGAAATAGCTTTGTTATTCATTTTTGCACACCAAGACATGGTTTGAATCCAGGGAGTAGTACTGAGATGTGTGCATATATACACTCAAGAAATCTTGAATATTTGTAGAAGTAATCAGATAGTGTTAACAGATATTTTCTCCACATGTCTTACAGGTAAAGAAATGTTTGTAGCAGCTGTATGAAGGGTATACTAATACACCATGTACAACTGTTCAACTGTCCAACCCCATGCCTGCAAATGACAGCAGGATAGGTACATACACCATGCAGTCTTCCTGATACGTCTCTCAGGTGTCATGCTGTCACAGCTAGTGGTCACTGCTGCCAATAACCTTGGACAAAGATAAGAATCCAGGCGAAGTATGCCAGTAGCACACTCACATAATATCAGTGCAGGGCACCCCTTCTTTTTCAGATATGTAACCCTGACATGTATAAGTCCCCTCTAGTAATGTACCCATAGTTGTCACAGTTTGTGACATACCATTCCAGGTTGACAGTTTAACAGGTATGTATGTGCTACAGAAGCAATGGGCCATAGGGAAATGTAAAGTGAGGGCAGACATGTAGAGTATTGAGCAGTACTGTTGTGAAAAATAGAACCCTATACAGTTATTAATGGACTTTTTTTCTCTCCCCCACCCCTTATCTACATCACTAATTATTATTCATATACTACGGGTATGTTTTTCTCAAAACCTAATGTTGGGACTTGTGTTCTATTATTGTTCATATATTTAATTGTTTGCATATTAACATACCTTGTTCAAATACCATTGTTGGTGGCCTGTTGCCATCAGTGTAACTGGTATGTTGTTACAATGCTTACTGTTGTTCCATTTATGCATGTGTTCTGTTTACTGTGCAACTGTTTCAAATCTGTTGTTTTGGGTTAATTGGAACACCCAAGCATGCTGTTATAACTAATTTTGAAATGTTTTGTTCAATGACTAACCAATATATTTTGGAAAACCTCAACACCATAGCACGTTTGGGAAGGCAGATCCTAGTGGATCTGCCTGTCCAACCTCATCTGGCCATGGCACTAAGCCCCAGCATGTCTGGTACCCAAAGTGGAACTTCGTCCTCCGCTAGTCCTGCACCACCAATTCGCTGAATGGCTGATCTAGATGGAGGGCCACCTGGTGCACCTCGAGGACCAGGCTGCCCCTGTTGTCCAGCCCCCAGCACAACCACCTTCAGGGCCATGAAGGTGCAGTGGTGACTGCAGTGGTAACTGCCCATGGGTAGGGATCTCAGTGTCACTTTATCCATTTGGGGGCTCATGTGCCTCTTATTCCCAACCACCCTTCCCGTCCAAGGTGTTTACCCTGTCATGTGTCATATATCGCCCTTGTCTGCTGTCTTGCGTCTATGAATGCATCCAATCCTACCCAACCTACCTCCTCAAACATACCTACAGCCCTTTCCCAACATTCCACTCTCACCTTAATAAAAAAGGGGAGGGGGCATCTGTCCCACAAAAAAAAATCATTGCCCCATACATAGCTCTACATTTCTCCCCATGTAAAGTGATGTACATCAATCTACACTCAAATTACTCTACAAATATATGTTGCCAACACCCCTCCCTGTGGGGTGTGAGGCTGTAAATTCCAAATTTTCCACATCATTCACAGCTGTTGCTGCAGAAGAAATGTAGAGCTATGGTCCTTTCCTACACCCATCCTGCACATCCCTAGCTGCTTTTCCTAATGTTTTACCTCCTGATTGCCCCCTTTTCACCACTTTCCTATCACCCTTTTTTTCTTTTCTTTATTTAAAATTAACACAGGCTTAAGCAGGAATAATTTATTATTTATTTTATTTTATTTATTTTACATTTGTTGACCGGGCTAGTCCAACTGGATACATGTCCATTTTCAGTGGAGGCCCGGGGAGAAAAGCTCCAGTAACGTCATAGTAAATAATAAACACACTGTAAACATACAGAAACATCTAATATAAAATTTGAAAATAGTTTAAAAAAGACTAAAAAAAGTAGAAAGATTTGAGAAAGGCACTTAGAGTATTACAGCATCAGATGAAGTAAAATTTAGAAAAATGACTGTATAAAAAGTGACTAGTACAATCAAGCATGGTGAGCAGTACTCAGGAGTGACAGAGTTAGGAATTAAGAAGAAAAGGTTAGTTTAAAAATCATATAAATAGGGAAAAAAATGTTTAGTCAGAGTTGTTGCAAGAGCATAGCCAGTGGTTAGAGAGGAAAAGTTTTAGGTTAGTTTTAAATAGTGGGAGTGAGGTTAGGGTTGTAAGGTCTTGTGGTAGGAGATTCCATATTTTGCCAACTGAATTAGAGAATATGGTGTCTCCTGCTAAGTTATTTGATAAGGAAGTATGAATCAGCATTCTATTAGAGGAGTGTAGATTCCTCAGATTATTGTATGGTCTTATGAGGGTAGAGAGCATTGAAGTGTTGTCGGGATGGTATAGGGCTTTGTGGGTGATTGTAAGTTGGTTAAATTGTATTAGGTGAGGTAATTCAAGCCAGCCTAGTTGTTTAAGATTCAGACAGTGATGAGTCCTGTATGGATTGTGGCAGTCCAAACTACCTTAATGTCTGGGCTGCAAAACCCATAGGTATCAATGTTGTGCCAGACTTTAACAAGAGTGTGCTTGTTTGTGTGTGTGTGTGTGTGTGTGTGTGTGTGTGTGTGTGTGTGTGTGTGTGTGTGTCTGTGTGTGTGTGTGTGTGTGTGTGTGTGTGTGATTCAAAACTCAAATAGCAAAGTGTTTGTGTCATCTATTTGGCCTGAGACCCAAAGTACTGATTGGACAGAGAGGCTGACAGATGTTTTGGAGTGACCATTCTGATGACATGTTACCCTCATAGGTGTGCCAGTGTGCAGTGCTATTGGGGATGTGGAGAGAGGGGGAGAAACGATCCCCACACTGACTGTGAGCTCTGTATGCTCTGCAGGGTAATTGCACTTTAGTGTGCGTGTACTTATCCTGCCATCGTGTACATCCATAACTGGTGGCAGTGGTGAGTATATAGGCTCCCTGATGATTAGGGCAGTGCAGGGGTGACACACTGACAGTACATACTGGTGGATACAGATGGCATATTACATCATGTACCGTTATTGAGCCCCTCTTGGTCTGACAGTTATTATTTCACAGATTGTCCAGGTCTCCTTGACCATTCCTGACATACTCTGCCTAGGTGAGTGTGTACTCCACACCTATATCTGATTGCCTCACACCTATGGTTACCATACCTGGTGACCCCTACAGCAGGACAGCAAGTTATAGGCAGTAGTAGTGGGTGGATGCTGGCACTGGGTCAGTAGCAGTGTGTACAAACTGAGCATACAATGTAATGGAATGGAAACAGTACCAAATACCACACCATATATTAATTAGTTGGCAATTAATAATTGTCTTGTAGTGGTGTAGGTACAGTGAATTCCTGTAGCTTGTGTGCAGTGATTGCTGAAGGTGTTTTGTACTCTAAATCAGCCATGCAGTGAATACTCAGAGTTCAGATCACAATTGTTTTATTTCATTTGTTAGCATAGTTAGTCAGGGAGAGCAGGCAGAATGTCAGCAGAGGAGTATTGAAAGCTGACAAGGAGCCAGCTGGCTGGGATGTGCCAGGCTAGGGGAGTGGTCCATGGAAACCTGACTAAAGCAAACCTGATTGCAGTTTTGGTCACAACTGCAACAGAAAACAGCAACCAGGAGGATGATCAGACTGGCAGTGGAGATGTACCACCCTCAGAGAATGAACAGCTCAACCTTTCTGCAGAAGACTTAAAAATCCATCTGGAGCTAAACATACTTGAGTTGGAGGCCAGGAGTTTGGAAATAGAAGCAGCTGAGAGACTGAGATGTCTGCAGGCTGAGGAGAATGAGAAACTGCTAAGCCTGGAAGCTGAGGAAAAGGAGAGGCAGAGGCAGCATGAGAGGGAAATGCTGACTCTTCACCAGAGTCATGGAGGTAATGGTGAAGGGAGTAACTGGACCCCAGAAGCACAAAAGGTCAGTAAATTTCTTCCTCAGTTTAAAGAGGGGGATAATTTTGATAGTTTCATTTATATGTTTGAGAGGAGGGTATGTAAACAGTATGATGTTGACCAAAGGCTTTGGGTACGTTTCCTGACCCCCTTACTCCATGGTAAAGCTGTAATTGTGTTGTCTAAAATGTCTGACAGTGACTATTTTAAATACACTGTTGTTAAGCATTGCTTGTTAGACTGTTTTAAGCTAACACTTGAAATTTATAGGAAAAAGTTTTGTGAGCATAGACGCAAGGCAGATGCAAGCATGTGTGAATATGTTGCTGATCTGAGCACTTATTTTCATAGGTGGGTGAGTGGATGTCAGGTCACCACTTTTGAAGGGCTGGCAGACTTTTTGGTGAGGGAACAAGCCCTTAACACTTTGTTTGAGGACATGAGGATCTGGTTAACTGATAGACAGTGTGCTACTTCAGATGAGTTGGGGAAGAAGGGAGGCCTATACCTAGCAAGCAGAGCATCCCTGCACAGGAAAGGGACCCCCAGTATTGCTCATGGGTCTAAAGAACCCCATGGTGGGCAGCACAAACTGCCCCAACAGAATCTGCCAGTAGCAGGGGAAGCCACTAGTCCAGATACATGACCAGGACCTAGGGTTAAATGTTTTGAATGCAACCAGTGGGGCCATGTGGCATACAGATGTCCACGGAGGCAAGGTGGGGAACAAAAGGTGAGAGAGCCAGTAAGTGGGAAAGACAAAATGCCAATAGTAGGTTGTCTTGAGACAACAAGGGTACCAAACTAACATCCTGCAGATGTCCTGATAGGGAAGGATTTGGATGAGGCAGTACCATGTGCTTATGCAGATAGATGCAGTCAGGCTAGGAGGCAAGCATGTATGTCTCATAGCCTGGAGGAGACCCAGACAGACTGCATACTTGCAGCCAGGACTGGTGAGGTAGTTACTGCATGGAGGGAACTACTGTGTAGCAGCAAAACTGAAGGTGAGCCACAGCTGCTTGTGGGTACTGATGTTCCCTTGGACAGAGAGACTGCAAAGGTAGAGGTGAGTAGTAGTACCCAGGCTGACAGTGAGGCACCACTGTCAGAGGATGCCAGACTTCCTGTGGAAGGGGAGCTGGGAAGGGTTACAAAGAGAGAGTTGAGACAGGCTCAGCTCTCAGGCCCTACATTGCAAAGCCTGAGATAGGTAGCTAATGAAGGGGGAATCTGTATACTGGGACAAAGGGTTACTATATAGCGAGTGTACCCCCTGAGGGAGGGCTAGAAGGTGAGAGGGTACAGAAGTTGGTAGTGCCTAGAGCCTACCTTCTGGTGCTTCTAGCCATAGCCCATGATATTCCCTTTGCAGGTCATATGGGCATAAAACGTACAAAGAGACGTATTATGCAGAACTTCTATTGGCCTGGAATTTCC
>NC_056725.1:587202386-587262386 GCF_019279795.1 Protopterus annectens
CAGAGTGGAAACACAGTGACCTTTTAATAGCCAAGGTACAGCTGTATATGTACATGTTTACCAGGTGTGTATGCATGCAACAATGCATGAGGGACACTGGTAGCAGACAGTGTGACTTTGCATACATACCCCCTTCACACAGCCAGCTAGCCTTCATACATGTCACCCCAGTGTTCTGTAGTACCACAGGCTCATACATACAGAGGAGGTTACTTGAATACTGGCACCAGGTCCCTCACAAGCCTAGCCATTACTTTAACCCCAACAGATTCACCTATCTTGTGGGCACCAGGTAGTCACAGGGCCTTCATATGTCTACATATTACACACACATAGGCAACACACAATGTGTGTGTAACATAATCAGTTGTGGAGTGTGGAACACAACTTGTAGTAATGTGGCAGTTGGCAGCATATAGCATGCCCATGGCAAGTGCAACCACACAGGACATCCTCTGCTTTGCTAGTATGACACCTTCTTTGTGTGACATTACCTTAGCTTACTGTATTTTTTATGACATTAATGTGCTTCTGATGTGCAATCCCTGCTCTATGCAATCAGTACAGAACTGTATATGTTTCTTGCCCTACAGTCTTGGGACCTCTTTTAACTGTTTCAGTTATCACAGGTTACACCTTACCAAACATGGACTGCAACCTGCAGGGTAGTACAGACATACCTCTCAACTGTACAGTTTCCACAGAATGTCCTGATTCTTGCCTCATATTTTTGGTCTATTTTCTCATACACCTGTATTTTTCTGGCAAGTTGATACCAAATTGTTGTGGGCTGATGTCAAAACATAATGTCAGGCATTATCAGTTGCAGACTTCATACCTTTCAGACCATCTATGCTAATGCAAAACCTGGTATTCTATCACCTTTATATGTTTGTAGGAGCAATATTTGACAGTTGTCAATATTATGTGGCCTTTGTCACCCCATTATTTATGGCTTTGTAAACATTTCTTTCTCTAAGAGCTTGGGAGGTATGGGTACAGATGGTGGTCATACCTCTCACTTCTGTATATGTGTGAAGATTGTCCTGATGTTTGACACATAATTTCTTTACATCTTTCATACACTTGTGGTTTTCTGGCCAACTTCTAGTAAAATCATGACTGACACTGTAGATTAATGATGGATGTTTTCATGTAACAACACATACCCGTTGGAAGGTGCATTCAGTTGCATGACCTGTTCTGCTATTTCCCATGTGTGTCACAGCAATATGTGATGGGTGTGCTCAATGTTTGCTGTTTTCCCAGCTTCCAATATGGTTTTAAACAGATGTCTTTCTGTGAGTGGTTGAGAGTTATGCTGGTGCACACATACATACATACAGACACAGACACAGACACACACACACACACACACACACACACACACACACACACACACACACACACACACACACACACACACACATTAATGACCTGCCCATGCTGATAGCCAAACGTCTTCCTGCCCAGTTTTACAAACAATACTGCTAGATACATAACAGAAACACCACAGAGGCAACGTTGTGTTGCAGTGTCTGCCACTACTATTCAAGTGAGTGTCAATTGCAGGGGCTGTTAGGATTGCCAATGGTGTGTTCAGAGGTCCTCAGTATGGTAGATGCATCTGTAACACACACACACACTGCTGCATGGTGACATACATTGAAACACATATGCACACAGAGTTGACTCTTCTCATATTAGATGATGCACCTATCTGTTTGTGTACAATACACAGTGATATGACGCTTGCATGCACCACAGTGCCTTTGTGTTAAAAACTGTGTAACTGTGCTTGTAAGGTGGATGACATCTGTAAGGGCTGCAACTAGGTTGGCAATTGGGGAGTTAACAGGGTGGAAGAGGCACACAAGATGGTATAACCATCACATGCACACAGTAAAGACAGCCACATGGGATATGTATACAGTAACACATACGCAGCTGCCAATAGATTACTAACCCTATGTATCCACTTGTATGTACTATAGTGCTTCATACATATCACATGCACCACAGATATTATATGCTAGGGACATAACTGACTACCTCTTAGAAAAAGTAATCTTGGGAATGGCTTCATGGATGGTGGGATAAAACATCCAGCATACCAATTGCTCTCATATATTGCTCTTACATACTTGGACAAGTGATAGAGTAACATAGTTTGTATCAGCTTGAGGTTTTAGACAGGTACGATGTCTGATGCTGACATGTCTGTCACTATGGTAACTGTAACATATTTTACAATGATTACTCAAAAATGCCCCATTGTTAGTGGACACAGACCACATACAGGTTACAAACATCTGGATATTCCATATACATCTGTACAGATGAATGGTATGGCCTGTAAAGTTTAACATGGTGGATGTAAGGCAGATGCCATTAACTGCCTCCTTAAAGTAATGCCATGGGGAGGGGTCAACAGGCCTTAAAATGGTATAACCAACACACACAACAGCCACAGGGGATCTGCTTCACACACAAACACACACAGTGCTATAGTTGCCCATATTGGGAGTAGAACCCCTACCTATCTAATTATTTGTACTATAGCATTACACAGTTATTGCATGCACCACAGAGCTTACAGGGCTGAAGACTGTATACAGGTACTTCTAAGGTGAATGGCATCAGCGGGCCTTGTAATGTAAGGCAATGTGAAGTGTACTGGGTGGAACACACCTCAAAATGGCATAGCACACATCACCAGGGATATGGTTCACACACACACACACACACACACACACACACACACACACACACACACACACACACACACACACACACACACACACACACACTTGCATTTGGCAGGACTGAGGTTAGAACCCCTATCTATCTAGTTATTTGTACTACAGTGTTACACAGTTAATACATGTGCCACGAAGCTTATAGGGCTGATGGCTGTCCAAAGGTACCTCTAAGTTGACTGACATCAGCATCCCTTGTAAAGTAGGGCAATGGGAAGTGTACTGGGTGGAACACACCTCCAAATGGTATAACCCACCCCACAGAGGATATGGTTCTCACCCACACACATGCATGCACACACACACACACACACACACACACACACACACACACACACACACACACACACACACACACACACACACACACACACACACACACACACACACACACACACACAGTTTCCCATATTGAGTTTAGAACTCCTACCTATCTCGTTATTTGTACAACAGTGTTATGCAGTTATTGCATGCACCACGGAGCTTATAGGGCTGAGGGCTGTCCAAAGATACTTCTAAGGTGAATGACAGCAGCCCTTGTAAAGTGGGGCAATGTGAATGTACTGTGTGGGAAAAGCCTCAAATACATTGACCTACAAACATACACACTTACAAACACAGTTATATGTACACACACATTAGCCAGCACTGAGATTAGAACCCCCTACATATCTAGTTATTTGTGCTACAGTGTTAAGCAGTTATTGCATGCACAATGAAGCTTATAGGGCTGAGGGCTGTCTAAAGGTACTTCTAAGGTGAATTACATCAGCAGCCATTGTAAAGTAGGGCAATGGGAAGTGTACTTGGTGAGAAAGGCCTCAAAATACTTTAACCTACAAACATACACACTTACAAACACTTACACACACACACACACACACACACACACACACACACACACACACACATATGTCGGAACTGAGATTAGAACCCCTGCCTATTTAGTTATTTGCATTATACTGTTACATAGTTATTGCATGCACCACAGAGCTTATAGGGCTGAGGGCGGGTAAGGTAGGGCAATAGGCAGTGTACTGGGTGGGAATGGCCTAAAAGTCTTTAACCTACACACACACACCCACACACACACACACACACACACACACACACACACACACACACACACACACACACACACACACCTACACCTACATTTGGCAGGACTGAGGTTAGAACCCCTACCTATCTAGTTGTTTGTACTATAGTATTACACAGTTATCGCACACACCAAAGAGCTTATAGGGCTGACAAGTGTCCAAAGGTACTTCTAAGGTGAATGGCATCAGCAGATCTTGTATAGTCATGCCTCTGTATGTGTATTAAAGGGGTAAGGCCTCATAATACTTTAACTTACAAAACCACATGCACACAAGGGCGGGTGATGTGATATTACAACCCCCTACCTCAGTACTATTACACAATGGGGCTCACCTTCATGATGGCACATGCGACTGGTTACAACTGGTATGCAACTGTCCAAAGTAGGACATCAGTCAATGCCTTTCAGGATATCCCTGTCTATGACTCACTCTCTTTGTCTGTGTCTCCCTGTGCGTCTTTCTCTATCACTGTCTGTCTCTCTCTTCCCGATGTCTATGTGTGTGCATGCTTGAAATATTGTTCTATGTTGCCCATATATATGTGTGTGTGTGTGTCTCACATGCAACAGATGCAGATATATCACATATGGTCTACCTACAGCTAGTTGAGGGTACTCCTGTCTGATGGGTGTGGGTAGAGCCAGTTAAGGTATACATAGCTGTCTGTATGCAAAGATATATATGCACAATACAGTTATATACTCCAATGTGGGTTTAGACATGGGCTGTAATTCTCTAAGTGTATGAGAATGTCCAGTATGACCTTCTATAGTAAGAGTGGAACTCCATTCTGGGGATAGTTGTACTCCGGTCCAGTGTTTTGTATGCTACAGCCATACCTGTCAACCTGTTAGTGCAAGAAATATGGTGATAGCCTACCAAAGTGGGAGGACAATGGCCCAAACATAGGGAGATACTGTAAATATTGCTCTTCTTAATGTAGAAAAATGCTAGAGTAACAGGGTTTGTTTTAGCAGACATCTTCTGACATCTGTGTCATCTGACACTGAAATGTATTGTGTCATTACTTACTAACAGATATCCTCAGATCATCACAGTGATTTACCTGGGAATTACAAGATGTATGATGCACAGACCAAACTTGTGAGCAAAACTATAGACATTCTTGCCCAGTCTGGCTGGTTGAGAGGTGTGGCTACAGCCGATTGGCTTATGATGCTGTGCAAACAGTCCAGCATCTCAGTGATATACTGGCTGGGGATCTCCTGCTTGTTTGGTATTCTTCTTAACTGATAAGCCATATCCTGGTGTGGGTACAGAGTGCATTCCACTGAGCAGAGATCTCCATTATATTTGTAGTATATTCTACATAACACTGTGATTTCCAGCAATGTCAGTGGCAAGCAGTACAGAGTAATGTGGTGAGCCACTAACAGACATTTGTTTATAGGGTGATAGGTTGATATGAGGTTACTAGGCTATTGGGCCTGAAGCCCTTATAACCCTCACAGATGAGAGTGTAGCCCATGTTAAGTCATATCAGCACCCAGAGCCCTTGTCCAACAGAGACACAGGTGAAGTCACAGGACTGTATTTTCTGTTTCCGATGCACTTATACAGGGAGCACTTCACTAGGGATGTTAAGGCACTTGGCTTGATGTGGACAGGGAGTATAGTCCACAGATGGGGAAGTCTGTGGGGCATGTATCTGTCACACCAACAACCCCTATTGATATCACAGACCAGTTTGATAGTGTGCCTGCAGGTTGTTCAAGTGGGGCTTGCCTTCCAGATGTGTAACAGTCCCATCATGGCAGGGTCTGGATTGCTTTGTATGCCAGACAGAGGTCACCTCTGAGGAGTCTGTCTGGAACTGAGTAGAGGGACAGTACTGTTATCCTATCTGTGTAGGGAAGGTGTTTGGGGTCCTGGAATCTCCCGGTGAGGAACCTCTGTGGTCTCTCCAGCTGCTACATGTGCTTTGTAAGATACATGCTAAAAGGGGTGTTGTACAAAATAATTGGCCTTATAAGCTTAGAATACATGGATCTTATGACCTCTTTGTCCCTGGATGAGATACCCTTACTTTTGAGTTGGCCCATCTATGAAGTTTTCCTGTACAACAGAAGCGACATGGTACACAGACCTCCAGTTGCTATCAACCTGGGTGGTCAAATGCCTCAGTACTGATTGTGTATGTCGGACATTGTTGTTAATGTGATAATACGTGGGGATGTCAGTCTCCCCAATGGGAATGATGATGCATGTGCAGGCATTCAGCTTGAGGCCATGTTTCTGGCAGCAGTAATTTTTTTTGTTGAGACCCTGTTGTGGGACATCCACATCTCTTTGGGTATTGATGACTGTTCCCAGCTTGCAGTCATCTGGCAAGTTGGTCAGCCATAGGCCAGTGTTTTTGCCCTGCACTTCAGGGACATATATGCCATATACCAGAGGCTCCCAGAGCAATCCCTGTTGTATGCCACTCATTACAGGTGTACTGCTTGGGTTGGCTACCCCTATTATGATCATGTGAGTACTATCAATGAACCAGTTTGCTACCCATCTAGTAACATATGAATTGTTGCCTAGTTGACAGGGTTCATGTACTATAGCCAAGTGGAAAATAGTGTGTAAGGCTTTGGCCAAGTCAAAGTGGCCGGAGTGCATCATCCTTCCCTCATTCATGCCTTTGTTGACTGTCTCAGGGATGTCATCCAGAGTTCACTGACATAAATCCCCTTGAGAAAGGCAGACTGTATGAAGTCAAGTATTTGGAGTTTGCCAATGTCCCTGTTAATGAGGTCCATGATGATCTATTGCATGGCCTTGCAGATCGGGCTAGTTAGGCTAATGGATTTTTAATTTCTTGGATCGGTAAACACTCCACCTTGGTGTATAGGGCTGACAGTGGCTGTCTGCCACTCAGCTGTGACAAGGGCAGTACTCAGGCTTTGGTTGTATAGGGTGTGTACTAATACTGCCAGTTCATGCCTGGGTTCATGTAGGTTGTAGGCTAGGATGTATTCATGTCCCATGTAGGCTGTCTTCTTGGCTTTGAGAGGGCAGTGATGCCCTGTTCCCTAGTGATAAGGGTTGGGTGGTCAGTTACTAGGGATGTCCTGCTATCCTGATGGGGGGGCAGAGGGGAGATATTGCCACTGAATCTGTCAGCCAATAGATTGGCTATATCTGCAGCATTTGTGTATGTGGTGTCCTTGACCAGCAGTTCTACACAGATCTGGAAGCTTCCTTTGCGAATTCAGACATATATGAGGAAGGCATTATGATTGTCTGTCTTAGATGTAGGCAATTTGGACTTGGAGATGCCTTTAGAGGATTTCAGTGGTGCTCTTATTTGTTTGTTCAGGCTAGGGGTGATTACTTGCAATTGTGCATCTGCTCCTTCTCAGTCCTGGACAGCAATGTCATCCTTTTGTTACATAGTTCCTTTATTGCAGAATATTTGCAGACTGGTTTACTCTCCTTTGTGGATGATGATGTTGTCCTGTCAGGTATTCCTGATTCCATGCATTTGTGTATGCATATATATATATATATATATATATATATATATATATATATATATATATGCTGGTATGGTACTTTTGTGTACATTTGGACATTGGTGCCTCTGCCTCCAGTGGGGTAGGGGGATGTTCAGCTGTTTATACCATCCCTCTGGTGGTTGTGCTTAGCTTGGGGACTTTTTCATTTTACCATGGCTAGAGAGGGGTCAGGAGAGATGGTGATATAGAACGTGACTGTTTTTTTTTTGCCGGATCTTGCCAGGGAGGATGATACCATAGGGGTGCAGCAGTGGTTAATTATGTTGGTTACTGCCAAGTCCAACATATATATTACATATTGTGAGAGTATCAAGTAGCTGACCTAAAGATTTAGCATGGATAAGATGGGGGAATCTCTGTGCATTTCTGTTCTGGCATGGTTGGTTTTCAAATCAGTGGTTGGTAATATAAATCAGCCAAGATCAGGGTAAAGGGTTGCATCTTGATAGATTTGTAGAGGGCCAGATCTGTGGGGTGGGTATCCTGAGTCAGATATGTTTGCCTGCAGCTACCCATAATTTGCACAGGAGACTTGTCATTGGTTGACTGCACTTGAGTATTTTGTGTGTGTCAGACTGTTTGACCAGCATGGAGGTATGTGTCTGTCTAATATACCCTTATACTCCACCTCCTTTGGCTTTGCTGCCCACATTTTGGGGTCTGGCTGTGTGATAAGATGAGTGATCAGGTAAGGATGGGTTGCTCCCTGCAGCTGTGGGCCAGGTTTCTGTGAGTGCACAAATGTCACCATCAGCAAAGGGTTGCAAATATTTACAATGAGTATATTTTCCTGTTTAGACTCCTAGCATTTAGCAGCATGGCCTTTACTTTGCATTTTGTTGAGTGTTATATGTTGGTAGGATTGACCCCATGACTTACCCTAAAAAGGCACTATGGGGGAGGTAAGGGCCTTTGCCAGAGGCCTGAACACCAAGTGAGACAGGTGCAGGCCATCTCTAGCAAAGCAGCGTAGTCTGTCAGTCATATGTTCCCAGGCTGCCAGGCAGTGGATCCCCCTGGGATGACACTAGTAAGTAAGCCAATTGTTACGGACAATCATTTTCTGTTTGTATTGAGCCATCATTCCAGCTGATGGTAGAATGCTGCTTAAGGCTAGGGACATACCTGCATGGGACACATATTCAGCAAGCTGAATCATGTCTGTTTTCCTATAGTCCAGGGAGGTATACCTGATGTCATTCACACCGACATGGACTAGGCTAGAGTGATAACAGTACCTGTTGTGGAATGACCTGAGTGCATGTGCGATATGTCAGATTCTGGCACCAGACAGACAAGTGAGCATGACTTTCTCCTTATCCAGCCTGGTGAGAGGCACATCTGTGTGTCACATGATGGTGTCTCCTATGAGTAATATGTTGGGGTTATGGTAAGGCCTTAGTGGTTGCGAGACACTGTTGTGTGGACTGCGCATGTTCTGTGCTGTATAGGTTTGTGGAGTTCCCATGTGTTTTTGCCTCCAAGGTGTCCTTTGTTTGTATTTTTGTTTTGTCGTGGACCTCTAACTTACTTGGGTGCGTGTTGTGTAGTTGTGGATGATGTTTACTGGCTCCATACCCTGCAGGGTACCTGTGTTACTACACAATTTGTTCTGGTGTGCATATTTTCCATTTGTCTGGCCAGTGGTTCCCCTTCCCCTTATGAGTGTCTCTTTGTCCTTCTGGAGTCTGGTCACAGGCTTTGCACACAGTGGCTGCTGCTATGTATTTGTATTTCTGATGTGCGAGGGGTAGATGCCATAACATTACACACAGGGTTAAGGGATTCACACCTCTGAGTGTACCTATTTAGCAGGTTGTCCATCATTACACCACTACATCTGATGTGGTCCTCAGATGGTTTGTGTTGCTAAGTTATTATGAGGCTACACGTTGGTCTTAGCTGTCAACCTGTCACAGACTGACATCTGGACAGGCACATATAAACAGTCAGAAACAGGCCCATACATGGGGACAGAGTGTTATTAATGCTCTGCCAAACATAGACATTTGGGTGACCAGTTTGGTATTTGCGTGCTTTTTCTTATGGGTATGACGTCTGCTTCTCCACTGTCTGCCACTGATGTCTTGACATGAACCTTTCTTGTTTTGCAAATAGTTTGGCAGGCAAATGCAATGTTAGGACAACCATAACAGATATATGTGGCATACCTGTGGTCCATCTGTGACAGTTTGTCATTCCAGGGTTATGGATGGTGGCCAGTGACTTGCTGTCAGTGTTGACAGTCAGGTGGCAGCCATTTATAACATGACAGTACACTAATTTTCAGGTACCTGCTGTCCTACTAGGCATCGTACCTCACAACCTCTTAGAGCCAGAAATCTGGAGAAAGCCATAAATAATTGGGTGACAAAGGGCCAAAAACAGGGAGAGGTGTTAAATATTCCCTTTACAAACATAGATAGCTGCTACAATAACAAGTTTTGCATTAGCATGCATTTTTCTAAAATATATGAAGTCTGAAACTAAAATCTGTTAATTATTTTCTGACTTTATTCTTTCATGATTTGCCAATGACTTGCCAGTAAACCACAATTTCATGACAAACAGCAAACTTATGATTCATAGGTTCATAGGTTCATACTAGGCTATCTGCCCTAGGGCATTTACAAGCCTAGCCAGAGTGTGTTTGGCTTTCGCCACCCTTTGAATTGAGTTTACTGTGCCCTATTTTAGGTTAGTTTACTGGGCCTCTGTCTAGTAGTGACAGAGACATAATCCCCGGGGTAAACCTACAATCTCCCATCCACTCATCAAGATTCCTCTTGAAGAGAGTCAGTGAGGGTCTCTGCCTAACATGGACCACGATCCTATTCCATAGCGAAGGGAGCTTCTGGGTTATGAATCTATCCCTCTAGCATGTCCTATTTATTTCTGTGCTGAGGTTCAAGTCCCTCGAGCGCATAGCTCTAAGGGATTTGGATTTTCTGAGGTGGAGCATGTCCATTAGTTCCAGGTTGGACATAGCTTTATACGTCAGGCATAGATCGCCTCTAAGTAGGCGGTATGCAACTGAGTAGAGCTGGAGTTTCTTTAACCGAGCAGCATATGGCAACTGTTTGAGTCCCTTGATCCTCTTTGTGAGGTACTTTTGGGGTCTTTCTAGTTGCTGCAGGTGTCGGGTAAGGTACATCCCAAATGGGGCATTGTATTCTATTATGGGCCTGATGAGGGATGAATAAAGGGGCACTATGACCTCCCTTGATCTAGATGTGAATCCTTTCATGATAAGGTGTGCTATATAGAAGGTATTTCTAACCATTCTGGCAATGTGGTTGTCAAAGGAGAGATTACTATCAACTTGGGTCCCCAGGTCCCTAATTATTTCTTCCGTACTTAATGGATTACCACCTATGTGGTAATTTGTGGGCATGATATTTTTGTCAAAGGATATGATTATACACTTTTTGGCGTTTAGCTTTAGGCCGTGGCTCTGGCACCAGTTATCCATCTCTGTGAGACCCTTTTGGAGGATGCCTGTGCCAGCTGGAGAGTCAATTATGGTGCCCAGTTTGCAGTCATCTGCAAACTTGGTCAGTCACAGTCCTCTCGTGTTAGCCTGTACCTCGGAAAAATATATACCGAACAAGAGAGTTCCCAGGACTGAGCCTTGTGGGACGCCACTTGTAACTGGTTTTGAGTCTGACATGGCTCCGGCAATTCTGACCATGTGGGTTCTGTCCTTGAGCCAGTTTGCAACCCATCTTATGACATAGAGGTTTATATTCAAGCTGGAGAGCTTATCTATGATGCCCGAGTGGGGTATTGTGTCGAAGGCTTTTGTGAGGTCCAGGTAGGCATACAGAGTCATCTCTGTGTCGCTGCTGGACAGAGGCACAATAAACTAATGGGCACAGTATTTTTTCATATAAGGGGTGGCGTAAGCCACAAAAATTTGGGCTAGGCTTATAAATGCCTTAGGGCAGATAGCCTAGTATAAACCTATGAACCTATGAACCTAAAACTCTGGACATTCTGCAAAAATCTGTACAGTTGAGAGGTATGCTAGGCACTGTGTAGGTTACTCTGAGCAGTGCACTGTCCATATGAGTGGCCCCCTGTCCCTGACTTGTCCATCTTTCCTGCAGTAACAGATATTGACCTCTGGACAGTGTGTACAGGTCCTACTGTAGGTGTAGCTGACATGCAAAATAGTTGGCACAGAAAGTCTTGGAACATGGACCCTGTCAACCACAGTACTCTACCTAGGCCACTAAGCAACTACAGCCAAGTGTAAGTGCTGCCCACTTCCTGACAATATTAACCATTCATATACATTGCTCATCGACCCCTGCATATTGTGGACATGCAACAAGTTATAAGTTGATTGGAACAGCCCTGGGAATGTGTGCTCTGCTGCTATTACCCTACAAACATACAAGTTACTGCATTTCTATGGGGACATGGGTGTGTTGCGGGGGGGCATACCTGTCAACTGTGCACATTTGCACAGACTGTGCAGATATTGGCTTTACTTTTTTACTACATTTAGCATAGTGCTGTGCCTGTCTTGGAGAATACTGGCATATCACTAAAGACAGAAGTTTAGGATGTAATGGTAGACATTTGGGTTTCAACTTCGTATCCTTCAGAAACTTCATGCAACTGCAAGACCTGCTGTGATATCATTGTGTAAGTCTGTAAAGAGGACTATTTCATCATTGTCCCTATTTGTGGGCCTTTGCCAGACATATCTTACTAGATTTCTATGGCTCACTTGCTAGAAGGGGCTGAGGGGTGAGTATGGGACCCCAACACTGACCTCCATGCATGTGACTCATGATCCCCCAGTTTATTTGTCCCCCACATACACTGCAGTGAGTTTTGTCAGCTAAGGGACTACTGCATACTCTGCAGAAGCCAGTATTGAGCAGACATTTCCTGTTGTTCCACATAGTTGTCAGTTGTCTGCTGCTATGCCGGTAGGCCACCCCATTCCCTTGCATACATGCAGCAATACCTGAGATATGCTACCAAAATGTACTGCTACATTCATCTATTGTTAAGAAGAGTGACTTATCTTGTGCCTGCGGCAGTTGTGAGGATAGTGCTTGAGGGCTGACTTTGTCGGATGCACACAGTACACAGCCTATACATGATAAGGTACAGGTAGTGTGATATGTGTGGCATCCATTTTACTGTGTGTGAGTCAGAGAAAGGTGTTGGTCCCTAGGGTGTCAGCATATATGCTATGCATTGCCTGTTTGCCAAGGCCAGGGCATACTGGGCATGCCTACATCTGCCTACAAAGGCAAGCTCAGGTGGTTCCTACTCCCCCTATGCCTGTGAAGGCCATGGCAATGGTGGGGGGACTGTGTTCCCCTTCCCTGTGATGTTCCTGTTGCAGCTGTTTCCAAAGGATCATATTGTGCAGCATGGCACATACTATGAACATGTGCACACATGTGGCTGGAGAGTACTGTAAAACTCCACCAGATATGTCAAGGCAACAGAACCGTGACTTGAGCATCCCAAACACATGCTGTATAATGTTCCTAGTTTGTGCTTGTGCCTCATTATGGCATTCTTGAATGGGTGTATGTGCATTTCTGATGGGTGTCATCATCCATGGTTCCAGTGCATAGCCAGCATCCCCCACAAGATGGTCATATGGGATGTCCCCCCTGACAAATGATTGGTACAGCTGTGCGGCATGTCAGATGTGGGAGTCATGATAGCTGCCAAGGCTGCCAGCATACACATTCATGATAATGCCCTGGGCATTGCACATGACCTGGCAGTTGATGGAGTTATAGCCTTTGCAGTTGACTTACACTCTACCGTCTTCACTGGGTGGTGCTTTGATGTGGACGTGAGTGCAGTCTATGACTCGTCCTCTCCTCAGGGGTGCTGGGGAAATAAATGTGCTCATCACCATGTGGTCACATGGCATCCAGGAACTGGTGGAGTATCCTGGATGCAGATGACTGTGAGACCCTCCCCATGATGTCGCCAGTAGGTCTTTGGAAAGAACCTGTAGCTAGCATTCTTAAGGCTACACATACCCTGGTTTCATCTTGGATGGGTTCCCCTCTGTTGGCTCTGGGTCTGAGGTAAAGCCAGCAGAGCTCAGTGAGTTGCTGAAGTATGTCCCTGTGTACCCTGTAGCGCTCTAGTATCTCCAGATCATGTAGCCCCTGGAAGGTTACCCTGGGTCTGAACTCTCTTCTCCTCCTCAGTCTGGGCCAGTTGTTAGTATTATCCTCATCACCGCCCACAGTCTGTAGCACATAGAGATGTAGCAAACCAGCAGCAGCCCCTATCATTTTGTCAGTTAAAATTCCCGAGTGTGTACACCAATGGTGCAGAGTTTGTGGACTGAAGGGAGTTTGCATACTTTAGAATGGTGTGCTGCAGATGCTGCCTGTGTGATTGGCTGACTATGATACATTTCACCTGCCAGCTATATTACTGTGGGGTTTGAATGGGCCACTGTGAGTGGCAAAGTCCATATTAGTGTTTTGTAGTTCATTTCCTTTATTCTGCTATTCCTTTGTTTTCCTCTGTCTCTATTTCTGCTGTGTTTAAGCCCAGCGGTGTGCTGCACAAACTGTTTTAGCTAGTGTAAACATTGCTGAGCAGAAAAGGCCCTCCCCTGGACACGAAAATACTTATCATTTCTTGAAACAGCTAAGCACAGCTAGCAGCCTCAGACACACCCCCTTGCTTAGCTGTGCTTAGCTGAGCGCAAAGAGGAACCACAGAGCTCCAATGTGCTTACAGCAAGCATGACACACACCCTTCTCATGTCAGCTGCTTCTTCTGCTTACACCACTGCATTATAGCTGCTACATGGTTAGGTACCCATGGACACAGTCTCCCATTTTGATAGTCAATAAATTTAGCTCATTTACATACCCCACTGCCTTAGTCCCTAGTTACACCACTGCACCGGTGCCTATGTCCTTAGCAATCGCTGTTACCAGTTATTGTTATGAGTCTGCCTGCTGCCCCTTATAATGACAAAATTCATATTTCACATGTAATTGTCTATTTTGTTATTTTCTGCACGATTACATTTGCATGCCTGGAAACTTGCCTATATTTTGTGAGCCATTTTAAGCCTAGCCAATTATCCCTTGGGAGATTCAAACCCTGCACCTTGTGTTTGTAAGGCAAACACCTTCACCATTAGGCCACAATCCCAACCCTTAGTACTAACCTATGAACCTATGAACCTATGTACATCTTTTTTTTTATTTTCTGCACGATCACATTTGCGCGCCACTTCGCTCCACTTAAACAGCTGAAATCAGCCAAAAAAATAGATTTTTGCCATTTTAAAACACTTTTGCATGCCAATGGCCATAATAAACATAATATGTGCTTTACTTTGAGCTGTCATGCCCCCATTTTGATTTTTGCAGAAATGTACACGGTTAGTAACTGAATACATTTCTGCTATGGACACAGCTCCAATATGGATGCCTGTTTGCTTGCTGAATCTCAAATTCACCTCATGTGCATGGTTTTCACATGCAAATGAGGTGACTGCATTATGTCATGGTGTCCATGTTGGAATAGTGCTGGGGGGCTCGTGCACGCCCCCAGCCTTGTTTACTGGTTCGCACAGGCTTCAAACTCCATGTTCGAGCCATGCCACTATTCTTACATGGAGAGTAGCTCTGTGTAAGCTTTATTGAATCCTGGCCATCCTTCATTCATTTCCTGTTTTATCTGATAAGCACTGACATTTTGTTCAAATTTGCTTTTTTTTTTTTTTTTTGCTGTTATGTCCCTTGTCCTATAGCCTATTTTCTAAAAACCAAGATTTTAGCTCCCCACTGATCTTTTTTTTTACTTTCATGTCCAGTTTGCATGATATAACTAAAACCATCTCTGCAGCTTGAAGACACTATCACACATGTGCCTATGTGCAAATATATGAATCCAGCCAGGCATTATTTTATGTGCTCTTCCTTTTCAAGGAAAGATACAATTATTTCTGACTTCACATTTTCTGATGTTGTTTATTCTAGTGACATCAGAAATGCAGTAGTTTGGATGATTCAAGCTCATGAGCTATACCTGTCAAGGACAGAAGGTGATGAGTCAGGAAAGGCAATAAGAATAAACAGTACAGCAAGTCAAATGAAACTACTTGCAGGTCTAAACTTGGAAGATAACTACTGTATGAATGATGAAATGCACAAGTACAGACATATTACTGAGTAATCGATAATAGAAAGGGGCTAATGGCCAACCAGTAATTACTCTGGAAAGCAAGTTATAAGTGTGTGTGTGTGTGTGTGTGTGTGTGTGTGTGTGTGTGTGTGTGTGTGTGTGTGTGTGTGTGTGTGTGTGATAAACAATATTTATCAAAAGGCAAGAAATATTAATTTTATAAGTAGGCAATTCATGTATTTTGGAATGAATGATAGTTTACACAGAAGGTTTATTGGCATAAAAGGCATTTTGTAAACTTAAGTATAATAATGGTCCATGAAATAAAGATAAACACAAAATGGTAGACAGAGTAGGCATTAACCATTTTAATGCTACTGTGAGAAGTTGGTTGGCATGCTTTTAAAACAGTGAAATTTTAATGGTAATGACTGACATAGAGAAAAAAAGACGATTTAATTTCTTCTTAGTGTGATATGTGGTAAAATATACTTGTTAATTGTTGTTCAGTTTATTAGCTACAGATAAGCCTGAATGAAAACTATTCAAATACACTGTAGATGTTTTACAAAGTCATTTGAGAATAAGGTCAGAAGTTATTGCAAAGTGGTTCAAATTCCAAAAGGGAAATCAATTTAGGAATTTTGGCAGAATTGTGCAGAGCTGTAAAACACTGTCGGACTGGGAAAGGATTATATGATGTACAACTGAACAGGCTTATGAGTGACATGCATTCTGAGAGTTACAAGCAAGGTTGTTATAAAAAGATTTATTTGTTTATGCCCTAAATACTAGAATGTTGTCATAAACAGATACAGTGAAAGCAACTGAATTTCAGCAGCAAAGTGAATAATTGGACACTTAATAACATGTTTGCCAGGGATACTAAACAACAAGCCGAGGCTGTCAACATTTAGTACAGAAAGATCTGGAAAAATATCACCTAGACATAATAATATATTACTTTGTAGAAAAAACAGGAAGTATTGTGGGAATTTCCATAGTGGATAAGTCTGCAAATGGAAGGAAACAAAAAGAATGCAAATTATAAGCGAAGGGTATGTGGAAGTAAACATTAAAGTTCTAGATATACCTAGGGTGCAAAAGCAGACAGCGATGTTGATTCAGAGACACAAGGCTGTAATGAAAACAAAGACAATGATGAATTATTATGTTTGGAATCATATAATATCTCTGTAGATGATTATAAAAATATATGGATCACCACAAAGGTATGAGGGGTAATGTTAAGACAGGAACGCAATGACATTGCTTTAGCAAGGAGAGATAAAATACTGATTATAACCAAGGAAAGTGGGATAAAATACTGACTATAACTTAGGAAATGGGGTTTGATTATCAGTTCCAGCAATGAATGAACCATCCAGGTTGAAAGAGGAATAAGGGGGACATGCCCGCTCACCTCCCTCAAGGATAACCATAAGTAGGGACATATTGCTATTGTATGTCTTATTTAAGAAAGATGAAGTTCATTTAAACACCTCCTTACATTTTAGTAGCTAATCAGTAGTCTCAACTATTCTCTTCCTAATCCCTGTAGCTTAGAAATATATGCAAAATAAGTTATAGTTAAAACATGCTTGTACCATATATTCATTTTATATAAACATTGTATTCTCTTATGGAGTTAGCCATACATGTAGAAGCAGTAAAACAGACTGGGCAGCTTGCAGTTTCATAAATCTTTATTTTTGAGTATGAGGGGCATAACATGTGCATATTTTGCAGGTCCATACCACTGACCATGAAGCTGTGTTTGGTTACACAGAGTTCTGTTGATGAGTTGTGCTAACTGGGTTTTGTATGTATCAGAATGGCTAGACAGGCCCCCACCCCCATCTTGTGATGGAAACAATGCTGAATACAACTTGCAGTGTATTATGTCTGTTACTGTGGGTAAGTACAGTAACTATGTTGGATTTCTGGTTATTAGGAATTTATGGTTCAGCATATTATATCATAGTGCTTTTCTTGTCTTCAAAAAGCTACTGAGATGTCTGTCTTCACATTAGGAAACAAAAAGATGGACCAAAATATAGGCAAGTTTCCAGACATAGCATACTGTTTAGCTCTAAGGGATTGATCAAGAGAGGTCATTGATATGTTTTTATTTGTTAGGATTTTACCCATTTTATAATGATTGACAGATTATTTATAAAAAAGCCTAGATTTAAACAACTCTTGAGATTCAGGTATGGAAGCTTCTTTTATAATCAGAGTGTTGACAAATAGCTTTAAACAATTAATTATTTTAACATTTTTCTGTAATGACAAACCTTTTCCACATAATAATGCAAGTTCTAAAAGGGGTACATGATCTAATGAAACACAATTGCAAAATAAGTTGAATCTCACAGAGCAAAAGGAGGAGTAAATGCAGAGTTCTAAAGAGAAAATAAGGGACTATCTGGATAATATGCATGACTTTAGAAAGCTTGCAGTTAAGCACCTATTTTTTTATAACAACTCCAGACCACAAAAACTTTTAGGATGACAGCTTCAACAACAGAACATTGAAAGGGTTGTTGTCAAACTTAGGGAACCTATAACATGAAAAATGATCAGAGATCTTGTAGAGGTTTTAGAGATATTCAGAAAATGTTATGAAGGGGGGGTGTGGCCAAGGATGAACACAGGATAGCAGCAGATTTCTTCAGCTCCACCAACATAACTACACTGACAGGAAATAATTACTTTAAAATTCAACTAATGTAATAATTTTCTTTCTAAAAACGTTTGGAATATCAGTATCTTGAATAATATCTAAAAAAGAAAGAAAATTTAAATAATTTTCCTGTCAGAAATCTTCTTGGAAATTTCCCTTTCATCACCTCTGTTCAGAATGAGTTCCAGTAAGGCTAACAGTCAGGATTCCAGCATCAAGAAAGAGCTTCAGTCTTTACTATCAACTATTCAGCAACTAACAACTAAAATGGACAGACTGGATGCTAAAATTGATAACTTTATAGAAAAAACACAAAACAAATGGATTTGTTACATCAAGACTTACAACATCAGAAAGCTCAGATTACAGGTATAGAAGAGACTCTTAATGATATGGACAACAGAATTCAGGAAGAAGAAATTAACACTGAATTTTTATTGAAACAGAACACACACCTTCAATCCAAACTAGATGACCTGGAAAACAGATCCAGACGTAATAATATAAGGATTTTTGGACTGCCAGAAAATATAGAAGGTAACAACATTACTTCCTTTTTAAATACTTGGCTTCCCAAAACTTTAGATCTGTCAGAAGCATTTTCTTTTGGTATTGAAAGAGCCCATAGGTCTTTATCTAATTCTAATACAAATAAAAAGTTTCCTAGATCAGTTATTGTAAGATTTTTATCATCTTATGACAAGGAGATGGTATTAAAATCTGCATGGGCTAAAGCACCTATAAAAATTAATGAGGCAACTGTGCGTTTTGACAATGACTATTCTTCCTTGGTAATAACAAAAAGAAAAGTTTTTTTGCCATTAATAAGAGAGCTTAAGAAAGCACAGTTCAAAACTCATCTTCTATTTCCCTCCAAACTAAAAATCTTTTTACCAGATGGCCCTAGAATTTTTGAAGACTTGGACTCTGCTTTGCTGTATATTAAAAAAAATAAAATATTAGATAAAATAGAAGATATGGAATGGGCTAGTCCTTCGCTGAAGAGGATGGCAATAGGAACTTCTTGGAAGACTTCAGAGAAGCAAAAAAGACTAAAAAACAAATGACATGTTCTATATTTCTTTAAACTCTTTAATTACAGTTACTACATTTTCAAGAAAGCCACAAATATCTTAAGGATTTATTCAAAGTTACTTTTTTGTGTGCAAAGAACTAATTTTGTTTTATAAATAATCAAACTTTCTGAGGAACAAATAACCTGCTATGAATCAACATGTTTCTCTTTGTGATAAAGAGACCTAAGGTTAGTAATTTGATACATTTCCTTTCTCTTCTTGTTTTAAATAAAGGCATTCTCTTTAAACTATACATTTGGAGAGGGGTGGGGGAGGGCAGGGAGAGAGGTTTGATGGAAAATATGAAATAAGGGGAAAAATAATTTATTAGTTCTTTAAAATTATTTATGCTGTTTAAATACTGTTGCTAAATATTATACCATGACTTAATTACTTAATACATGATTTCAAATAATATGTCATGATATAATTACAGTTAACTAGAACTAAAGTAGTTGAAAGTAATATATCTCATGTTCTACTTTATTAAAACAAACAGCAAGTAATATATCTTTGTAGATACTCTTTGTAGGTCCTTTTCTCTCTCTCTCTCTCTCTCTCTCTTGTCTATAAAGTTATATGCTTCTGATAATACTGATATGTGTATGTAATAAGATCTGTATGAGAAAATGAAATGGGGCATATAAAAATAAGTTGTGTTTATGTTAAACAACTGTAGGCTTGGTTTCACTGTCATAGAGACTGTAATGACTTGTAAAATGCTTTGAGAAGGTTTTGCACTGTTTAGATTCATTTGTATTACAAAATGAATGTCAGTCACTTGCTTTTACTAAAATTCCCGCCAGAATGTTATGGGAGACAATCTGGGATGTGGGTTTCCTCGTGAATAGTGTCCTCGAGTCGTTTTAAAAGCTTCAACACTCAGAATACATGCAGGGAAGCTGAAAGCAGCCATTTTGAACTTTGACCCCTGATTTCACACTGACACATCGCAGATTCAAGAAGTAAACTGTTTCAGGAAGTAGAACTACTGTAAATGCGACTTTGTGATGAAAAACAAACTTTATGACACCTAAATGTGAGTTTTTCTTTATAATAACTTACTTATTTAAGATGTAATTTAGAAAATATAAAAGTTATAATGATTTCAAATGACTTAATATGCCATAGTAAACAAATGAGATATTTTAGAAGACATAGAAGGTAAAACACATGTACACTTGTTTTTGAAAGCTTATATGACTGCAACACTTTAATGTATATAAATGCTTATGATTTAAACATATTTAATGTTATAAATCATTTGCCTTGACTAACAGACAAGTACATGTATCATTATGATTATATTTCAGAAGAAATTGTCATGTGACATATTTTAAAGCAGTTCAGATATATAAAATACAGATGGCTTTCATCACAATGATTTATGTATAACTAGGAATCAACATTGCTGTGCAGTATGTTCTTTTAACTTATGCACGAGAATAAATATTTTATTTAATTGGCAATAATAAATATGAGAAGGAAGCTTTTGGTGCAAGTAATTTAAAGTTTTAAAAGCTTTTAACTGTATTACTATGGCAGAAAGTGGGAATGCCCTAATATAAGTAATGTCTGAACCATAATAGCCTAAGATAATATATGTTATTGAATTCAAATGAACATAAACATATAATAAGAACTTATTCTTACAAATTTTATTAAACTACCATATGGATATTCCCTTTCTTTTTTTTTTTTTTTTTTTTTCTCTCTCTCTCTTCTTTGCACCCATTATCAAGATTGCTAGAATGCTATTTTAATTATGAGTGTATTATACAGAATAGATGTATATAGCAATATTAGTTGTTTCTAAATATTTTTATATGTTTATATGAAGCTGTTATATAAATTGTTTAGCTTTGTTATAATAGATAATCAAATTAAATGAGGTTAACTTTAGTTAATAATAGTATTGAATTAATTTGGTGGCAGCTGAAGTACTGCTGCTTAGGATAGGGGGATAACTTGAGTGGTATTTGCTACTCGAAGTTGGAGTTTTCAACTCCAGGCTGGGTGCAATGTTTAATCCGAACATTATTTTCACCTGATTATTGTTGTATGTATACAGTTTTGACATCCACATCACATTTTATAATCTCATTGTCACTACAAATAAAAGTGAAACTTACTCAAAATTCCATAAGATTTTCATTAAATACAGCTATAATTAATGGAACACTTAAAGGAGGAGACATAATAATACTTATTTTGCTAATTGTTATTCTGATTATATGTTTTATATGTTTATAAAGTTAAATGGTATCTCTAAAAGGAATTTCTTTAAACATTAATGGATTGAATAATCCATGTAAAAGGGCAAGTTTAATGAGATATATTAATTTGCATAGAGCCAACTTAATATTCCTTCAAGAAACACATCTCCTGAAAAAGGATATAGATAAATTAGCCACTAATAAATATACAGTCTTGGTTAGCTCAGAACACACACAGAAAAAAAGAGGAGTGGCTATCTTATGGAACAAAAATATGCCCATACCTAAAACTATTAGGTCTTATAAAGATGATAAAATAATGTTTTGTATGGTTACAATACAGATTAATGGGAAAGTATATACATTAATCAATGTATATTGGATACCAGGAATTGGCATTAATACAGTGAAAAATCATCTCAATAAGATTATATCATTTTCTATAGGAGATATTATTTTAGCAGGTGACTTTAATTGTATCCTACATGAAAAAGATACTACTACTATAGGAAAAAGGAAAATTACATCTAATGCAAAACATTTAAAGGATTTTATTAATTTATATCATTTGAATGATATCAATAATCAGATAGATTCTAAATCATTACCATACACTTTTTTTTCTAACAGATATAAAACTTATTCAAGAATAGATAGAGTCTTTATTTCTAACCAAATGGTAACAGACTTAATTAATTCCAAAATCATTTCATGTCCTATATCAGATCATAATTCAATTGTCTTTGAATTTATGGTAAAGAGTACTTATAATGTCCAGATCAAAAGAATACCAGCATACTTAACTCAACTAAAGGACTATAAAGATTATATACTTACAGAGGTGCAACATTTCTTAGACTTAAACACTACACCTGATGTCTCCATTGTTTACATTTGGGATGCTTTAAAATCATATTTATATGGACAAAGTATCAGATGGTATAATAATAAAAGGAATTATTGGGACAAGGAATTACTAGATATTCAAAGCAAATTAGACTCATATAAACATAATAATAAAGAAAATATTATGGACAAAAAAGTCATTGAGGAAATAAATAAATTAAATGAGAAATACAAAGAAATTTTAACCCATAAAGTCAAAATAACATTAGAGAAATATAAGTTTTTGTCTTACTCAATAAGTCCCAAATACTTACATAGACTTAAAAATAAAACAAAAAGGCTGAATAAACAACATCATATCAAAGAAATTTTCTCTCCAGGGAAAAAGAAGAATGTTTCTAGTTTACCAGAAATATTAGATGAATTTAGAAATCACTTTCATAAAATTAATCACAATAACATTAACATGGATTCTAAAGATAAAATAAAGAAATTTATAACTACAAACATGAACAAAAAACTTAATAAACAACAGACTAAATTGCTAGATAAAAATATTTCATATACAGAGGTTATTACACAAATAAACTAACTTAAATCAAACATTAAGTACACGAATTATATAAATTATGTAAAAGAAATTGTCGATAATAACTGGAAGTTGTTATGCATGGATAAAGACCTATCTAAATTAGTGGGGAATAGACCAAGTTTTAGATATAGTAACTGCTTGAATCTTAAAAGACTATTATGCAAGGAGAAGGTCAAAACTGAACCCCTAGATATTAGAATGAGATATAGACAAGGTACTTTTCCATGCAGGAAATGCTGTGTCTGCAGGTACATCTCCACTGTTCAGAAACTTGAGCTTATAGATCTAGGTGTTGTTTTTGAGCCTAAATTCTATGCTACATGTGACACGAGCAATGTCATTTATTTGGCTACGTGCGACCCATGTGGAGCCTACTATGTGGGCATGACCGCACGTAGGTTCAAGGACCGCATTTATAACCATGCATATGACATTAGAAAAGGAAATGCTAACAACGTGTTAGCCAGACACTGTCAACAATTTCCATCACATACATTTAAATTCAGGGTTCTGCAGCCGCTGTACCACAATAGAAGAGAAGGTGACATAGTAGGCGCTCTTGAATTGAGTGAATTAAAATGGATTTTAAACCTCAGGGCCCATGTAGAACCAGGCTTGAACACGGCTCTTAGCATCAGGCCGGCCCTTTTGGATAATAGATGAAGCTGTATTAGCATAGTTGTTTTATCAATTTTATTATAGTGTGTTTAATGAAGGTATCCAATTACATGTATTTTAATTTCACATACCTCCTTTGTTATTTCATTCTTGTTTCTTCTCCCTTCTTTTCCTTCTTCCTTTCCTTTCCATTCCCTCCCTTTCTTCCCCCTCCATCTATTCCCACATTTTCCTTTCTTTTTCCCCCCTCTCCCCCTTCCCCCATCCCTTCCTCCCCCCTCCCCCCTCCCTTTTCTATTTTTCCTTTACCTTTTCTTTCTTTCTCCCTTCCTCTTTTCCTTCTTTTTCTATTCATTTATACATTGATCATGTTTTTATAATCCAAATTGATCTAGTTCATATTCATTATGGTACCTTATGTTTAATGGTGTGTTTTTAAATGACTCTTTTGAAGGTATTGCCTTTATATATTTTATTGGTATTATCTAATTGCAAATAGATTTTTATATGCATACCTATATATATAGAGTTCTTATATATGTATTAACTTGTATCTAAGTTGTTGTTTCATTAAATATTTACATAAATATGAATAGTATATAATTAAATCAGTAGGTAGATTTTAGAAGAATTATGTTTAAATTATATATACATTCTTTAAACAAGTGCACCTTTTCAGGCAATGCTTAGAAATAATACTGATTGTTCTAAAGTATGTTTACCCCTTTAAAATGTTGATTAACTTGTTCAAATTGAGTGATTTAATTATTTAATTAGAGTGGGTGTTTTATACTTAAGGATGGGAATTTGCCTTTTGTAATGTAACCTGAGGAAGCGCACTAGGATAGTGCGTGAAAGCGCTTGTTCTCTCTTCAAATAAATTAACTACTTGCTTATTTTATGGTGGTTCGTGGTGGTTCCTTGCAATTCTACAAGTCATTTTCGTTTTACCTACTTTCTTTTTGTAAGGAACCTTTAGATGGTCGTACCTGGTCTGCTGCTAATATTGCTTCTGTTCATTTTTTACCTGGTTGACCAACACACGATGGAGATGCCTAATATCGAACTTGATTATAATCCGGCAGGTACAAGCAGTACCGAGGACTGGAATGGACTATTTCACCAACAGGACAACCCTCTTTTGAATTTTGACATTAGAGGTAATACCTCACATGCTGCTATTCCTAGCACGGAAAATCTACAGGAATTTTATGGAGCGCTTAGGACACTGGAGAATGACCTTTACAAACTGCATCGACTCATCTGGCAGAGGAAGCATTTGGAGGCGTGCCTGCATTTTAAAGTCATTCCACGAGGCATGCGTGTCCTATGCATGCCGAGTTATGGTGATGCTCACCCTGAACTCTTGCGAAGATGGCAGCAGCTGAATATAGACCTCAGCAACAAATATATCCAGCTGCTTATTGACTACTTTTTACCCATTGAAACGGAGCTCATTACCAAGGTGGAAGGTGAGCACAAAAACATAACATTGTCGTTCAAGAGTGAGTTTTGTATGTCTAAGTTAAATAATATGTTAAGGCAGCTCATGCTGTATAGTAATAAGCTCGAACAGATTAAGCTTAAAAAACTTAAACGTGACTGCCAGGATTTTCATTCGGGCCGCATTTTTGTGTGGCCGAGATTTAATGAAGCGGCTGCTATAGATGAGACTGATGATCAAGCTGATAATGTTCAGCTAAGTATACTGGGTACGACTAGCGTTTCTTATCCGCAAAATAATCCCTCTGTTAATGTTACCTCTACCAGTGTGAATGTGGATGGGGACATGACACTATCTGGCTCCTCACTTCCATGCAATCAACAGTCCCTTAAAACATCAGAAGGGACAGGAGCGAGACCTAAAATTAACAATCTTAATCTGAATAACACTCCTGAAGTAGCGACTTCTTTAAACTTCCCCCTACCCTACAAGAATCGAGCGTTGATACGCTCAACAAGCAGAGGAAGAGGCAAACGGAAACTGTCAGGGGAAATACGGGAATCCAGGAGAAAAAAGAACTAAATACTCTGTTCTTTAACTTGACCTCCAGGAAGTTTACTGATGATGAATGTTCCATTCTCAATAGGGGACTTTCTTTCATTCCTTCCAGAAGGAGTGAATTATCTGATACCCTTATTATGCTTCGTATGTATAAAGACTCAGATGACAATGGTGCCACATTTAACTCACTAGTGTTAAAAAGGAAGAGCACCTTTTTACCACACATATCAGGTCCGGTTGAATGTTTCCAGCGTGCATGTGAATATGATTTTTATCAATACTATAAGGAAGGGAAACATAAGCATCTTTTCACTAACTTAAACGCCTCACAGAAGCATAGTCTTGAATCCTTATGTAATGATGACAGTAATGTCTTTAAACCTGCTGATAAAGGGGGGGGGTCACAATGGATACAACACTGTATAATGACTTAATGAATGAGATGTTACATGATGATGCAGCATATTGCCAAATAAGTAAAACTGAAGTAGGACCCATTGTTAGAAATGTGCATGATACGATATACGACCTATTGATGACCAGATGCATAGACAAATGTCTTTATGATTTTCTAACAATTGAAGCCCTGTTGATCCCCCTTATTAAAGGGCTCCCGACGATGCATAAGGGGATATATCCACCCCCATTGCGACCCATAGTGTCTGGGAGGCTCTGGGTTACGGAGAATGCCTCTTTGTTTGTGCAATCGAAATTAGGCCCCTTAGTAGGCTCCATACCCACCATCTTAAAAGATTCCTTCAGCCTGTTGGCGGACTTGAAGGATGTTTCATTATTTGGGAACCTAACATGTGATACGCTGATGGTTACATTGGATATAAGGAGTCTATTTACCAGTATACCAAATGATTTTGGAATTGATGCTATTAGGAGCTGCATGGTTGAACTTAGTAACTTGGATAATGATGATCAAATGACCGTCTGTACCCTTTTGGACATAACACTGAACAACAACATCTTTCTGTTTCAGGATAGAATTTATAGGCAAACATGGGGGGTGGCCATGGGTACCCCCTGTGCTAATGCCTATGCTAACCTGGCCATATATCAGTGGGAAAAATGTTTATTTTTAATGATGAAAGATATAAGAACAATGTCATCTTATACAGACGTTTTGTAGATGACATTCTTCTTTTTTGGAATGGGGATATCAACTCATTACATGATTTTGTAGATTATATGGGTTCTACTACCACCTTCCTAGAATTTACATATGAATGCTCCACCAATAGAGTAGATTTCCTTGATATTACCATCAGTAAGGACGACCTAAACAGTATTACAACATCATTATTTAGGAAGCCCTGTTGGAAGAATGGCATTCTTCATTTTGAGAGTATGCACCCCAGGCATATTTTTCCCAATGTGGTTAAAAACCAAATGTCTAGGATAACCAAGTTATGTAGTAGGCCAGAGGATGTTTGTCACTATATGGAATTCCAGGAAAAATGCTTTATTGACAGGGGATATCCATCTTCATTGGTCACAAACCAAAGATGTCATACTTTAGGCACATCCAGGCCATCACAAAGGAAATGGTATTATGATTGCCAATCTGGAAGGAATAAGGGGAAAATTCACTATGACATTAAGTATACGAGCGATATAAATTATGTAAAAGAAATTGTTAATAATAATTGGAAGTTGTTATGCATGGACAAAGATCTATCCAAATTAGTGGGGAATAGACCAAGTTTCAGATATAGTAACTGCTTGAATCTTAAAAGATTATTATGCAAGGAGAAGGTCAAAATTGAACCCCTAGATATCAGAATGAGGTATAGACAAGGTACCTTCCCATGCAGGAAATGCTGTGTCTGTAGGTACATCTCCACTGTTCAGAAATTTGAGCTTATAGATCTAGGTGTTGTTTTTGAGCCTAAATTCTATGCTACATGTGACACGAGCAATGTCATTTATTTGGCTACGTGCGACCCATGTGGAGCCTACTATGTGGGCATGACCGCACGTAGGTTCAAGGACCGCATTTATAACCATGTATATGACATTAGAAAAGGAAATGTTAATAATGTGCTAGCCAGACATTGTCAACAATTTCCATCACACACATTCAAATTCAGGGTTTTGCAGCCACTTTACCACAATAGAAGAGAAGGTGACATTGTAGGCGCTCTTGAATTGAGTGAATTAAAATGGATTTTAAACCTCAGGGCCCATGTAGAACCAGGCTTGAACTCGGCTCTCAGCATCAGACCGGCCCTTTTGGATAGTAGATGAAGCTGTATTAGCATAGTTGTTTTATCAATTTTATTATAGTGTGTTTAATGAAGGTATCCAATTACATGTATTTTAATTTCACATACCTCCTTTGTTATTTCATTCTTGTTTCTTCTCCCTTCTTTTCCTTCTTCCTTTCCTTTCCATTCCCTCCCTTTCTTCCCCCTCCATCTATTCCCACATTTTCCTTTCTTTTTCCCCCCTCTCCCCTTCCCCATCCCTTCCTCCCCCTCCCCCTCCCTTTTCTATTTTTCCTTTACCTTTTCTTTCTTTCTCCCTTCCTCTTTTCCTTCTTTTTCTATTCATTTATACATTGATCATGTTTTTATAATCCAAATTGATCTAGTTCATATTCATTATGGTACCTTATGTTTAATGGTGTGTTTTTAAATGACTCTTTTGAAGGTATTGCCTTTATATATTTTATTGGTATTATCTAATTGCAAATAGATTTTTATATGCATACCTATATATATATAGAGTTCTTATATATGTATTAACTTGTATCTAAGTTGTTGTTTCATTAAATATTTACATAAATATGAATAGTATATAATCAAATCAGTAGGTAGATTTTAGAAGAATTATGTTTAAATTATATATACATTCTTTAAACAAGTGCACCTTTTCAGGCAATGCTTAGAAATAATACTGATTGTTCTAAAGTATGTTTACCCCTTTAAAATGTTGATTAACTTGTTCAAATTGAGTGATTTAATTATTTAATTAGAGTGGGTGTTTTATACTTAAGGATGGGAATTTGCCTTTTGTAATGTAACCTGAGGAAGCGCACTAGGATAGTGCGTGAAAGCGCTTGTTCTCTCTTCAAATAAATTAACTACTTGCTTATTTTATGGTGGTTCGTGGTGGTTCCTTGCAATTCTACAAGTCACTCATATAAACATAATAATAAAGAAAATATTATGGACAAAAAAGTCATTGAGGAAATAAATAAATTAAATGAGAAATACAAAGAAATTTTAACCCATAAAGTCAAAATAACATTAGAGAAATATAAGTTTTTGTCTTACTCAATAAGTCCCAAATATTTACATAGACTTAAAAATAAAACAAAAAGGCTGAATAAACAAAATCATATCAAAGAAATTTTCTCTCCAGGGAAAAAGAAGAATGTTTCTAGTTTACCAGAAATATTAGATGAATTTAGAAATCACTTTCATAAAATTAATCACAATAACATTAACATGGATTCTAAAGATAAAATAAAGAAATTTATAACTACAAACATGAACAAAAAACTTAATAAACAACAGACTAAATTGCTAGATAAAAATATTTCATATACAGAGGTTATTACACAAATAAACAAACTTAAATCAAACAAAGCACCAGGTAATGATGGTATTATACCAGAGATTTATAAAATTCTTCCTAAAAGTACTTACTCATTAATACATAGGGTTTTCATTTTAGCTCAAAATGAGTTAACAACTCCCCCATCCTGGCAATACACATTTATTTCACCAATTTTAAAACCCAATAAAGACCCAACCAGATGCACTTCATACAGACCTATTTCATTACTTAATGTTGACTATAAAATGTTTATGAGTATTTTTGCTGATAGATTAAAGACAATCATTCCAGGTATAATAGATATAGATCAGACAGGCTTTATTATAAATAGAAATACTTTTGATAATATAAGGAGAACTTTAACGTTAATTGATTATGCAAACAGGAAAAAGAAAGACTTAACACTTATTAGTCTTGATATAAGTTCGGCATTCGACTCAGTAAGTTGGGACTACTTGTTTATCTTATTGAAGTGTACAAATTTCTCTGATGCATTTGTGAATCTAATTGAACATCTATATAAAGGAGCATTGGCTTACATTAAGATAGGAACATATGTCTCACAAAAATACCCATATTAAAAGGTACAAAACAAGGGTGTCCACTCTCTCCACTATTATTTACTTTAATAATGGAGCCTTGGGCTAATTTGATTAGAAACAGCACTGATATAGAAGGATTTGATATAGATGAAAATACAATATCTAAAATTCAACTTTTTGCAGATGATGTTCTAATTACGTCAGCAGGAACTAACACTTCTATGCAGTCATTATTTGATAAAATGACAGATTTTAAAAATATCTCTGGTTTGATATTTAATGAAGAAAAAACTAAAATATTACCAATATATGCACGAAAAAATGTTCTCACTCATGATTTTCACAAATATATACCCAACTCAGGTCAGATAACTTACTTAGGTATAATATTAACTAAAGATATTAAATCTATTATACATAATAATTATAGTAACTGTCTTCATAATATACAAAATCTTTTCAATAGTTGGAACAATATGTTTTTTACAATGGAAGAGAGACTCACAATTATTAAAATGATAATATTCCCTAAGATATTATACTTAATACAATCAATAATACTCCCACCTACAAAAATAATTATTAAGAAATTGAATTCACTAATGTTAAATTTCTTATGGGCACCTAATAGACCTAGGATTGCATTAAAGAAACATACTAATAGCTGGTCTCAAGGGGGCATTTCATTTCCAGACTTTAATTTATATATTATCTCTTTTATTGTAAAAGTTATTACTTTGTTAATAGATCAGTCATATGTTGCAAAATGGAAAGATTATTGGGAACTAATTAGCATTCACTTCATGAAAATCTCTTTAATACATAAAAATACAATTGTAAATAACCCCATGTTATGGTTACTAAAAGAATTTTGTACTTCATCTATTACACCAAAATATATAGCTAGTTACCCATTA
Organism: Protopterus annectens; assembly: GCF_019279795.1. NCBI lineage: Eukaryota > Metazoa > Chordata > Ceratodontiformes > Protopteridae > Protopterus > Protopterus annectens. The sequence goes on from NC_056725.1 coordinate 587,232,995, forward strand.
AATATTATTATTAGATATCATAATTTTATATTTATGCATCCTAAGTATAAGGAATGGAATTTTATCCTATTCCCTATAATGTATACACAAGGTATTCTTTTATCAACCACCTCTGAAAGAATTCTTTTAGTCACAGAGAATGATTTAAAGTATTGGTATCAGTTGCTGTCTGACAATAAAGTAAAAAATTTAGACTTCTTAAAGCAAGAATTTGATTTGAGAGAAACATGTTGGTTAGAGATTCAGACTTTTAGACAACATCTTATTAATAAACTTGATTTAATGTCTTTAACAATTAAAGAATCTGTCCCAATTCTGATTGATTACTTGATATTAAATTTACAACATAGGGTTTCTGATAAAGGTAAGCTCTCACACATACATAAAATTATTAGAGAAGAAACCCATTACAGTTCAGATACTTATTGGAATTATTTCATTTCCATTAATGGTGAATCACCAAAACAACAAGATAAACAATATATATTGGAATCTGCTTATAAAACTACTTCTTCCATTAATTGGAGACTTTTTACTTGGAAATTTTTACATAGATCTTTCTATACACCTTTAATGATGAATAAAATAAATAATAAAGACAACTTATGTAAGAGATGTAATGTAGAAATAAATGCTGATTGGGCACATATGTTTTATGACTGTATAAAATTGAAGGAATATTGGATGTTAATCAATGATTTTTTGCAGGCTCTTTTTACAGATAATTTCATTGTCTCTAAATCACTTATATTATTTAACACTCCTGTTCCTAAAAGTGTTAAAAAAGTTAAACTTCCCTTATTATGGTCTATTCTAGCAGTGGCTAGAAAAATAATAACCAGAAATTGGATTTCAGATACTCCTCCTTCATTTAATGAATTTAAAAATGTTATGACTGAAGTGTGTCATATGGAATTAATGACAATAAAGTCAAGAACTACAAGAAAAACATCTTACTATATTATATGGGATACTTTACAAAACCTGTTAAAAAAATCTTAGTTTCATTAGTAAGACATTACAGTTTAATCAATTGATTTGATTTGTAGTGGATGTCTCTGTAAATATTTTGGTTGTTTTATTAAATGTTATAACTATTTACATTTTAATTGTTTGTATAAGATTGTTATGATATTTATTTTGTATGTTAAAACCAATAAACTTGTTTTAAAAAAAAAGAAAATTTTATGAAAATAATGTGGAAATCAAGAAAGAGCACGAATGGAAGTATTTATGGAAGACTTAATTGTACCAAGGTTAGAGGTAGATGAGGCTCAACAACTAACAGTTAATATAGGAGGTGATGAGATAAAAACAGTGATGTATAATTAGTCTTCAGGAAAGTCTCCAAGAACAAATGGTATTCTTGTGAAAGTTTGGACATTAGGAGAGAAGAAAGTGATAAAAGATCTGTAAGATATTGTTTAATAGTATTTTAAAAGGAAGGGAAGCACCAACATCTTGGAAGAAAGCTCTGGTGGCTGTTACCTAAAGATGGCAAAGACCTTTCAGACCCAGCTTCATATAGACCCATATGTTTATCAACCTGAGGAGGTGTTGTGGACAATAACTAATAAAGAATTGAAGGAATTTATCAGGGAGGGAAAGAGAGCAAGAGTTAAGTGAGATAAACTGATCCTTCCAATAGAACAAGGTGGTTTTGGTTTATCTGATTTGTAGGGATATTTTAGAGCTAGACAATAAAGGCTCATATACATAACACAAGCAGCAGGTTATAATTCAAAGTAGAAAGGGATGATGATGAAGCAAGGGGGGGGTGATCAAGAAAGTGGGACAGAGTGTGATTTTGGATTCAGATCCTTGAGAAGAATAATAACAACCCTGTAGAAGTTTACATTCATAAAGTATCAGAAAGTATTCTAAGAACTAAGCCGATATGAGAATGGAGTAAAGAGATTTTGCCAATAGGGATGACTGCAAGTAGGAGTATAGAAAATAGGCAAGGCTGGCAGGAATTTACTGCAGAAAACTGGCAAAGCAACCAATATATTGAGAACAAATAACTCGTGCAGGAAAGGTAATAGAGTGGGATGGGGACAAGAAGACATTTGAATTGCAGGCTAGAGACTGACTTCCTTACCAGGGCTTGATCTCAGAGTACTGGCAAACAGAAAGGGATAGGTGGATATTACATAAAAGACTTGCTCTGGTAGACCTTTTAGCTCAGTCTAGAACAGAAGCTGCTGTTAAAAAGGGATAATTAGTAGAATGTATAAAATATTCCATAACTATAAGAATCAATCAGAGGAAGATAGAAAACACTAGGAAGAAAGATTGGAAAAGCAATTTACAAGAAAACAATGGGAGGACATATGTATGGCTTCCAGGTACGCAACCAAGTCCAGATGGTTTAGGGTCTTTGTTTGGAAGTGTTTGCATAGTTTTTTTATACCCCAAGCAGACTTCAAAGATTTGCCCTCAGGTATATAGCAAATGTTAGAGAAGAAAGAGGTAACTGGGAACATATGTTTTGGGAGTGTAATTAATTGACAGATTTAAAAAATTCCCTACAGAGTACTCTGTCAGAAATATTGGGTGAGCAAATGGCTGTAGGTAAGGAAATTATTCTTTTGAGCTGGGATACATGATCTGAATTGCCTGGACATATTAAGCCCTTATTAAGTTTAACTATTTTGGCTGCCAAGAAAAAAAAAAGAAATTACTAGAAAATGGAAATCAAAGTATACACCAACTACATTTGAGGTCTTGATTATTATAAAAAAAGATAAAAGAACTGGAAGAGGGATCATTAGAAATGGGAAGGAGCAAATTACACACACGTAAATGTAAATTGTGGGAACAATACATACATAATAATGTTCAGAAGGAAGCGTGAGGTTTAAGGAAAGGCAGGAATTTAGCAATTTTTTGTAATGGACTGATGATGGTAGCAAAGAAAATATTTGTGATATAGTATTTGAATGGAATAATTTTAAAATAGTTTTTCTTTTTTGTTAATATACATTTGCCTACATCTTAAATGATAAAATAAAGGTGTTTAAAAAACATTTTAATTGTTGAAACTCTAATTTATTTTATTTGGAACAGATACTGTCATTAATGCATGTAGCATTTACATGAGTTCTTCCCTTTTCCCTGTTTCATCTACAAATAAAGTGCCTGTTGCCCTTGAAGAATAAATTGCCTATGTTACATTAAAAAATGATAAGCTAGTAATATTACAATAGGGAATGGATGGCAAAGTGATAAGAGGTTCATAGTTACAAAGGAGGACATTCACAGGACTGCAGCATCCACACCCTTTAAAGTACAACACAGTACAGTATCAGCTATCCATCTGCATACTGTGGCAGTAGAACCCACAGCCTTCTGCATCAAAAGTAAGGCTACTACATGTTGTGCTACTAACAATGCAAACAGACTTGGAATAAGCAGCTCTAAACTTCTCTTCCCCTGAAGCTCTCAACTCCTTGTAAATTTTTTTATTTATTTAACATTTGTTTACCAGGAAAGTCCAACTGGGAACCAAGCCAATTTTCAGCAGAAGCCCAGGGAGAAATGCTCCCGACATGGGTCTTTGTAACATGGGAGGAAACCAGAGCACCCAGAGGAAACCCACACAAACACAGGGAGGACATACAGATGCCACACAGAAGGCATCCCAGCCAAGAATCAAACCAGAGAACCTCTTGCTGTGAGGCAACAACACTGCCACTGTACAGTCCACTTGACATAACTAAATCTCTCAATTTCTCAGCAGAAGAAATCTGGAAAAATCTAAAATTTATTTGGGGGCAAAGGCCCAAAACCAGGGACACATTTTAAATATTGCTTGTATAATCTTAGAAAGTTGCTAAAATAGTGTTTTGTGTTACCATGTGTTTCCAAAAAAGACAGGAAGACTGAAGCTTAAAGTGCTATCATTATTTAGGGAATTCTGTTCTCACTGATTAATCTAGATGGTTGAGAGGCACAGTGATCAGATCCAAAGTTTAGAGGTGTGCCATTGGAAGAAGGGCTTCTGTACCCCAATCAGGCATGCCAACTGAAAAGTAAGACTGTTACTGGATGAGAGTTATTTTATATGGACAATGAATAGTGTATAACCAGTTATTTATTTAAAAATATAACTGTAGTGAGTGGTGTGCCCTGATTATGCAAGAAAATGGCCTAATTACAACATAGTTCAGGGCTGCAATAGCGTGAGACCTGACCTAATTGTTAAGCACCCCCTATGCACTGTTATGGTCAGGTCTGCACTAAAAGGAGACAGCGCTGACCAGTAAACAGCAGTAGCAGGTAGAAATGGCTTTGTTTTAATGCCTGTTTCTACCTACTGTCTGCTAAACTACACAGGGCATTTTGAATTAAACAGTTTCCCCTACAGAGGGAATACTTAAGAATGTCAACCTTCCCCCACTGCTTTATTGGTGTTAAAGCCAACACAACACTTCACTTTTTTTATATATAGTAATTTTGACTAATTAGTAGTACACAGAGAAGATAAATCACCATGCACATCAAATAATTATGATCAGGGCACTTCTATGGGCTAGGCTTGTAAAAGCTCCAGGGCTATTAGCCTAGTACACACCTATGAACTTATAAACCTGTGAAGATCTCTGATCGTTAACTATATATTATGTGTTGTTGACACAGATGCCAAAAGTCACCAGAATTCCTTGGCATCCATGTCTAAACACATAAGTAAGTTACGATCAGCAACTGGATCATAATCTCTATGTTCAAAGCTGAACCCACCCCAATGTGGCCTTACTCCATCTGGTTAGCTGCACCACTCAGCTGCTCCCTGCTACTCCTCCTTGCTTTGAAATTGTCAGGTACCCATTCCTGATCCCTACTTCTAACAGTAAGGACAGGAATGGTAACTTAATGTCCACATATGTTTATATAGTTAAAGGCAATAATGCTGAACTCACAAAATGAGCACTGATGGTAGTATAAACTGTGTGTGTGTGTGTGTGTGTGTGTGTGTGTGTGTGTGTGTGTGTGTGTGTGTGTGTGTGTGTGTGTGTGTGTGTGTGTGTGTGTGTGTGGTAAGGAAGAACATGCATGGAAGTGCTAGCCATCCAGTGGTATGAACACTGAGTCTAGATGATAGTGCACTGTTGATGTGAGACCCTGACCTCTTGTGTAAAAATGGGAAAAAGGGGGTTGTATGGATGGATGGATGGATTTTATGCAAGTATTCAAGAGCTCATATATGTACACTACATAAAAAAATTATAAAACTAGAAGTGAAAGGTGGTGCTATTCTTAAAATAACTATAAATGGAAGAAAATAATACCACCAATACCCCACACATTACACACACACACACACACACACACACACACACACACACACACACACACACACACACACACACACACACACTTCTTAAAGTGATTTTTTAACATCTGCTCAGCTTACCTTTACACTATGACATGCATTTCAAAAACTGCTGAACAGTGCCTCTAAGCATCAGGGAGCATGTTTTTCTTCTCTTCAGGAGAGAAATCCAGCTTTGAAAAATTAGGTTTTACTACACTGATATCAGTGAGGAAAACAGTAAGCTTTAACTTTAGTGGCATCAGTGTAGTAAAAATATCTGATGTGTCCATAGACTTTAATGGGCTCACCACCACACATAGGCAAAGGTGCCCCATTAAAGTGCATGAATGCAACACACATTACCCCAAGGGTAATGTCACAGTAGGAAAACCTACATTTATTTGGAGTGTTGTTTGATAAAAAAAAGTTCACAAAGCTTTTTACTGAAATCACCCCAAATAATTAAGTCCAGATAATTGGAAAAATGCTTCAAAGCTCTTGACTCATCAAATGCCATGATGCATTCATTAACACTGGAAAATCACTTTAACTAAAACAACTTAAAGGAAATATTTTCCAAAGCTGTGCTCTTTGCTAAAGATACAGAAAGTAAAATATTAAAAATAAACTTCAGTCCAAGGTATAACAGTAAAAAGCAATGGTGAGGGTGTGTGTCATGAAGTATTCACCTGTTTATGTCAACCACAACCGCTATCATTGTTTACTGTCTAAATAACTGTTTCGTGCAATGAATAGTGCCATTTCAAAAGTCAAGTTAGGTGTTATACAGTTACTTGATTGTGTTCTTGTTATGGCATTTCTCAGAAGACTACACTTTTTTGTCATAAAGCCAAAAAACCTCTCTTACTATAATTGCTAAGATGGTAAATGTGACTTGCGGATAACTGTAATGTGATAATACTGCTTTAGTCAAACAGATTAGAATTAAACCAACATATTACCTACAGTGATATCTACTGGGAGAGCAAGCTATGTTCTGGTCTGAGTTATATCATACATCTCTGCCAATTTGTAAGAATGTACTTTGGGGTTACACACTGTCAACTTTAATGTTTATGCAGTATTATATAAAGAAAAAAGAATTATACTAAGAACATATTAGGTCAAACACTCTTTCAAAATATGGTAACATTGAGGCATAGCTTCCTGACTGTCAATGATGCTAATTTATTTTTTTAAGACAATGAAATCAGACTAGGGAATAACAGATATTGCCCATACAGGGAATATGCAAAAGGCAGATTTTTAAGTGCACGCTGATATATAGTATCATTCACTGTGTTCATGCTGTTGAGATGACATGCTTTAATTTATGATGCTTTCAGTATGACTTCTATTTTGTACCATATAACATTATGGTAATGTCTACAGTATAATTTCATGTGTGTGTTTTTATACTAAGATGTATATTTTATGTATAAATATATTTCAGTACTGTACCTGCATAATCTGTTAGATTTTGGATGTTGAAGAGATTGTTTTTTAATGGAGTGCAGTTATTTATCAATTGGACTGATTTAGGTGTATATAGTTATGTCACTTGTAACAGTGGCAGAGAAGAAGAATACTTGAAGTAAAAGGCAGGAGCTTGCTTGTGTCCATTTTAATAAGTTATCCGAACAAATGGGACAGGAAAGGAGTAGCACAGTAAAGGAGGCTAGATTGGGTGGCACTGTGGTGCAACGGTCAACATTGTTGCCTCACAGCAAGAAGTTCTCCAGTTTGATTCTCAGCTGGGGTGCCTTCTGTGTGGAGTCTGCGTGTCCTCCCTGCATTTGTGTGGGATTCCTCCGGGTGCTCCAGTTTCCTTCCATATTCCAAAGACATGCATTTCTCCCCGGGGCTCTGTCCCAGCCAGATTTTTTCCAGTTAAAAAAATAAATAAAATATGAACAGTGAGGAAAGATTTTTGAAGTGCTAAGAATGTGAAATAGCTGTTTAGCTCAGGGAGCTTTGGGATGGCAGATAATGTGGGAGTCTGTAGGAGAACAGGGAAGCTCCATATTAGAATATTGGAGCTGGAGATGTTAGTAGAGTGCCTTGTCAGCCATGAAAAGATAGATTGGGATTAGAAAGGATGCAATAGGAGGCCTGCAGAAAGGCTGGGCTGGAGAACTTTGGGTGGAGACAGAGGGGAACAGAATATGGACAGAGGTTATCAGAGGAGGGCAGGCAGGTAGAGTGGCACAGAGTATGATGAAGGGACAAAGTATGAGAAGCAGCCATGAAAGTGAGAACAAGTAGAAGAAAACTAGTGTGGCAGGAGAGACACAGAGAGTAGTAATAAATGATAAATGGGAGATTAATTCAGATGTGCTCAGGCAGAAACCTGCATCACAGCACATGCAGAAGAGAAGTGGTCAAGAAAGAGCATTCAGGCAGTTGGGAGAGACAGAGGCCAAAAGAGACAGAGCAGAGGAGCAGTCTTGTAAGAACAGCGTAGGAGGAATGAGAAGAATTTACTTGTATCACAAGTAGGGAGGCAGCCAGCAGAGGCAGTTAGGAAGACAGAGAATGGTTAAAGTGGAGGCAGAAATGTTACAGATAGGAGCTATAGCAACATGGGGCAGGAAGCAAAGGAGAGAAGAACCAGTGTGGGAAAAGAAAGATGATGAGGAAGATTGAAGGCTCACAAAATGGAGTAGGAGTCTACACAATCTAGAAAGGAGAGACCAGATCTCAGTAAAACTGTTCAGGGTTTAGACAGAGTAAAACATGGAAGGAAATTAACAAAGTGCTAACCCAGGGGGAGGGTGAATACATATTGTGGTGCACATAAGCATTGATCATTATCTGTGGGGGAGACAGTTTTGGAGGCAACAAGAAAACAAGTGGAGTCATGGTGGTGGCAGAGAGATGACATCCTCAGAAATGTAACTTACCTGCAGTCAACACACAGAGAAAAGATAACAGCAGGGAGTATAATGATTGGCTGCAGCAGTGGACAAGGAAGAAAGGTTAAGGACTGGTATGAGGACAGAGGAGTCCTGGCAGTGAGACTAGCTATGGTAGGGAACAGGTTCCATCTTAGACCAGAGCAGAGCTACAAAGATACATCTTGTTAATTTTACCTGTAAACTAAGACAGAAGGAGGGTGGGAGGGTGACAATAAACAAACTGGGGGATAGGTGATTAGGTAGTAAACAGAAGCCAAAAAGACATATAGAACATAGCAGAAGAACAAACAAGGAGGACTCAGACTGTGGCTGGATAGTCTTGCAATGTAGTAATTCTGGGTAGGATGATTCTTGGTAGGAAAATGAAGAATATGCAAGAAGCGGTACAGAGGGAAAGGTGGACACTATTAGTATTCTGGAGACCTGGACCAGTGAGTGACAGGACTGGGTGGGACTTGAAAGTGAATGGATATGGGTTGTTCCAGAATAATGACAGAGAGAGGGGAGATATGGTGTACAGTAGCAGCATATATAAAGGAAGGTATCAGATGTGAGGTTAGAGAACAGGAATAATACCAAACCAGGAATGGAACAAGGGTATGGCAGATTCTAAGCCCCATGATAAAGACAGAGTAGGAATTGTCAGAGGAGTTGGACCATGAGGAATTTAGCCAACTGGTGTAGGACTGTACCAGAAAAATAGAATTCTGAATGTGGTCCTAACCAATGCAGTAGATGTCATGGATATCCAGGAAAGTCACCATAAACCAGAAGTAATTATGCCACTGTGTAATTTAGAAAAGGGGAAGGTAAAAACCTAAAAAAACAAAATAGCATGAGATTTTAGAAGAATGGATTATCCTGTATCGGCAGAGGTGGCCAAGGATGATTTAGGAGAATGGTGGCAAGTTGAGGGAATAAACAAGGTATGGTAATGGATCAGGGATGAAAATCACATGGATATGGACAAGAATGTGAAGAACAGGAGACAGCATAATATTTAAAGTCTTTACTTCACAGATACAATGTACATGGTTTGATTTTGATCTCTGGATATTGTCTAGGCTTGTAATGGTATACAGACTGATAGCCTTTACTCATGAAGAGGCACAAGCAGCAGTAATATGGCTATACAAGGATGTAAGGCTAGCAATTAGGGCAAAAGAAAAGGCTTTCAGTAGGTGGGAAGGAGGGAAGAGAGGGTAGAGGGGCACAGAACAAGGAGGACAGCAAGGGAGGTGGTAGGAGAGGCACAGTACAAGGATGACAGCAAAAAGACAACAAAGGAGGTAAGGGCTGTAAAAGCAACTGTAGGAAAGGATATGGCAACGGATGTTTGTTTTTTTTTTCTGGGTGCACAGCAGAAAGAAGGAAGGAAAGGACAGAACTGGCCACACTCAGAAAACATGGGAGGAAGATCACAGAAGACTGGCAAAAAGCAGAAATACTTAATCATTTGCTCCAGTCTTCACAAGGAAAAGCAAGGAAAGGGTGCTGTGCTGGGAGTAAGGTAGAACAGAATGGGAGGAACACTGGAAAGGCACTAGACCAGAGAGCTTGATTCAGAAGGAAATAACTGACCTTACTGAGAATAAAGCAAAGAGTGAGGTGGACTCTGTCCTAGAGTTCTCAGAAATGTGATCAGAGTTTTTGCAGTACCCTCAGACTGAGATCTTCAAAAGGTCAGTGACTAGTGCAGACATGCCAGAGGACTGAAGGCAGCAGTCATCTTAGTCTTTTGCAAGGGGAACTATAGACCTGTCAGCTTAACAAAAGTGACAAGAAAAGTCACGGAGAGAATCCTGACTGGAAGTCTTGTAGTATTTCTGTTTGTTATCTGTTTATTTACTTCAGTTATTGTATGCTCATGTTGTGATTTTTACCTTTACATTTTTCTCTGTTGTATAAAATTGCCAGTTATATTACTATAGCTTCTCTCCCTGGACCTCCACTGAGAAAAGAGCTACCACAGCCCAATCAGATGACTCCAGTCAAGAAAAACAATAATAAAAGTACATACTTACATACATACATACATACTTACTTACATATTTAGGATGTGATAACCAGGGTAGAGCACTGATCCCTCAAGAACATTTTCAGATCCCTGTGCAGGATCTCCTACTCAGGAAATATATATGTGTGTGTGTGTGTGTGTGTGTGTGTGTGTGTGTGTGTGTGTGTGTGTGTGTGTGTGTGTGTGTGTGTGTGTGTGTGTGTGTGTGTGTGTGTGTGTGTGTGTGTGTGTGTGTGTGTGTGTGTGTGTGTGTGTGTGTGTGTGTGTGTTGTGTGTGTGTGTGTGTGTGTGTGTGTGTGTGTGTGTGTGTGTGTGTGTGTGTGTGTGCGCATATGTGTGAGTATCAACAATGAAGAACATCTGTTACATCACTGACATACATGGAGAAAACAAAAAGATTCATACAGTAGATTCATAGGGGCATAGGTGTTTACTAGACTAATGACCACAAGGCCTTTTTAAGCCTAGCCATGCATCCCAAATCTCTGACAAGTTCTAGTACCCTTGATAAGTGTAAGCAGGGACTTGGGAGATGAACCATTTACAAGCTACCTTTGTCCATTAGAAACACAGGTGGAAACCAGGGATGAATTTCCTGTTCTCCATCCAGTTGTCCAAGGAGCACAATCAAGCAAATCTGCAGCCTGCGGCTACCACTCCACCCATACAGTATAAGAAGGAATCAGTACTGCAAAACTAAACAAAAATATACATTTTGAGCCTCAAAAGCAGGAGCACACTCAAGCAAATCTGCAGTCTGTGGCTAGCACTCCACCCATACAGTATAAGAAGGAATCAGTACTGCAAAACTAAACAAGGATATACATTTTGAGCCTCAAGAGCAGGAGCACACTCAAGCAAGTCTTCAGTCTGTGGCTACCACTCCACCCATACAGTATAAGAAGGAATCAGTACTGCAAAACTAAACAAGGATATAAATGTTGAGCCTCAAGAGCAGGGTCAGTCCACCCAGGCATTCTACTTGTATTTTTTATGAGAGTGAAGCTATTACATTAGCAGTATTTCTTAGTAGTTCTCAGCGTGCTAATAAAACTGACTTTTGTAGCCTTGTGTCCCCCCCAGCTAGTGCAGTAATCCTAATTGGCCAATAGACAGTATACATTTAATTCAGATCCCTGTGACTAAATTAACCATCAAACAGCCCTCTCAGTGCTTTCTGCCTTAGTTTGTATCACTTGCATGCCCACCTGTTTATTTGCATCTCTATACATTCCCCTTCATTGCTAATGTATCTCCCTACTCTAATCTGTGCACAAACTGGTTACTAATCAGCAAGTCAAAATGAAGACACACTCCCAACCTTAATAAAGTTTGCTGTCTCTTCTCTCCTTCACTTTACAAGTAGTTTGAGGCCTCCACTGATAGTTTTCCACTGATTGCCTCTCTGGTTTATTTGCATTCTATCTGGTTTACACCCCTTGTGCTATCTCCCTCCCCCAGTACTAAGTCTATATTAGAATCTTGCTGAGCATGGAGCCATCTTTAAATTTCTAGTCTCCCATCAGGACACAAGTGCTCTTCAGCAATTGCATTCTGCTTGCTGGTAAGCCATTAGACCTCAGGAATTTGTTTAAAGTGTTCAGATTTGTAAAATAATACTTACTTTTTACTCTTGTCTTGGTGGGCTCTGCCCCGCTCCGTTCACCCTCGCTAACGCTTGGGCTCTCTCTGCTCCCCTGCCCTGCCCCCTATTCCCTCCCGCCCCCGCTACCTCTACATTTATAGTAATCACAGCCACACCCACAACTCACCCTCACATCACCTCCACCAATCACAGCTCCTCAAGTCAGATCACATTATACGACACCAACTTGCTCCTCAAAAAATACTCCTAATCACTCTTATTCCCATTAGGCATTTTTTATATCACCCACACTACTTACCCATCCACATATAGTGCAACCCTATAATTCCTATTCAGACCACCACCTGGTACCATTTTAAACTTTATAACCATGACTATCACACAACTAAGTCTAGTCTGTCTTCTCATAATTCTTTATAACACCACAAGTTATCACTCTAGCAATATCCCTAAACTTAGTAGCACAACACTACATTATGTACTCTCACATACAGACACCACACATTATAATAATATCTGTCCACAATTTTTCAAGAACTACATAGCTGACCAATTCAGAACTAAACACATATGCTCTCATTCCTACTCCAAAAAAAAAACACAATACTTTCTCACACTCCTCACCAAACTCCAACATCTGTATCACCATTTTAACACCAGGCTCACCATAAGTGGGGATATCCACCCCAACCCAGGCCCAAATCCATCCTGTCCAACACAAACTGCTCCAACACAAATGTCAGAACATAACACCCCCACTATCTTCATCCCAGGGCAAATCAATAACAGCAGCAAAACCAACCATCTTTTAATGCTAAATATTAATATTAGAAGTATCAAAAATAAAATACCTGAACTTCAGGCCACAATAGCACACTACTCCCCAGACATAGTTACTTTAAATGAAACCTGGCTAAATAAAAACATAGCTAACTCAGAAGTTCTCCCTACCGGCTACAATATCATTAGACAAGACAGACCACTTCGTAAAGGGGGTGGAACTGCCTTACTGTATACATCCAACTTAACTGTACGTCAATTACCAAACTCCTACCCCTCCTCCAATAATTGGGACATACTTGTCTCACAACTTCAACTTCACCCTAAAAAGGTCATCACCACAGTTGTGATCTATATTCCACCTGGTAATACACCTGCTAGCCTTGAAGACTTATTATCCTTGTGTTCTTCCACATACTCACAAGAAACCCTTATTCTGGGGGATTTCAACCTAGATTGGTTCACCTGCATATCAGAACCACCAAGTAATCTAATAAATCTCCATGGCTACCAGCAGCTAGTCCAAATTCCAACTAGATGTGATAAAAAATCTAAAAAGGAATCCATCCTTGACTGGGTCCTAACTAAAAACCCCACATTGTACCCCCACGCAGGCTGTCTCCCAGACACCTTAAGTGACCACAACATAATATACATTATACGTAGTAGAACAAGCATATGCAAAACCACTAACTATATATCCACTAGAAACACAAAAAAAAATTCTCTCCTGAGGTCCTCAATAATTTACTCTGTAACTGTGACTGGACCCCCTTAAAAACCCTCCCACTTGACTAGGCTGTAGCATATTTCAACAAAACATTTCTACAACACCTAGACACTGTCGCTCCATTGCGCAAAATCAAGGTTAGAACCTATACAAACCCCTGGCTCAGTAAAGAAACCAAACAAATCCTCAAGTCTAGAGACGCTGCCTGGCTTTACTATCAAAAAAACAAAGAAACACAAAGCCTAACTAAGTACCAAGAACAACGTAACCGTGCAAAAAAATGCATTAGGCTGGACAAAAAATCCTACAACACAACATTACAAACTAAATACCAACACAGCCCCCAAAAATTTTGGAAAAATGTAAACCAGCTACTAAAACCCACCCACAAGGCTACCACCAAACCAACCACCCCTGACACTAAAATTCCCATCGAAACACAATTCAACTCCCACTTTGTGAACTCAGTTCTATCCTTAGTATCACAGGACAGTTCCTTCCTCACTATCCCCCCCAACACAAATAACACTAATACAAGTTTTACCCTCAAAACAGTTTCTACCACTTCAATCAAAAGCATGCTCTCAAAACTAAAAACCTCATCAACAGCAGCCGACCTACTCCCCAGCTAGTTCTTGAAACTCACAGCAGATGTAATTGCTATCCCAATCTCCACTCTCATAAACAGATCAATTGTTGAAAACTATGTGCCCAAACTCTGGAAAATATCCTATGTTACACCCATACATAAAGGTGGGACCTCCACTGAACTTAATAACTACAGACCCATTGCTTTACTCTCCCCCCTGGACAAAATCCTAGAATAATGCATCCATACCCAGATGCTAAAATATCTCCTAGACAGCAACATCCTGTCACCTACTCAGCATGGTTTCAGACCTGCCCATAGTAACACTACAGCCCTCCTCTGCTTCACAGACACAGTAAACCACCTCAAAAATGAAGGCCTGCAGGTATCAACTCTTTTTTTGGATATGTCCAAAGCATTTGACACAGTCTCGCACTAAATCCTGCTAAACAAATTAAACCAGTATCACCTATCAAATTCCACTCTTACCTGGTTCCAAAGCTACTTAACTGACAGGTACCAAGCTGTGAAATGGGAAAATTCTCTCTCTCCTCAGCTGCCCATAACTATAGGAGTCCCACAGGGTTCTGTCTTAGGACCACTACTATTCACAATCTTCACAAATGACCTCCATACCTCCACACAGCATGCATCTATCATTCAGTATGCAGATGACACTACCTTAATCTGTGCTACACAAAACATTCCCACCCTCCTGCAAACAATTCAACTAGCATTCTCTGATGCTGAAAACTACCTTACCAAAGCCCAACTTATCCTCAATCCAAAGAAAACTCAGCTTATGATTATAACCAGTTCTAACAAAAACACTGATAACAGTCAATTCACTATCTACTCCACAAATACCACTCCAATCACTCCAGTGGCACAGGCTAAGCTATTGGGAATAACCATAGACTCCCACCTAAAATATGATAGTCATCTCAACTTAACTATTAAAAAAGTACATGCCAAACTGGGATCACTCTACCATATCAAACCATTTCTTACCAACAACACAAGATCAGCCATTGCTCACTTCCAACTTATATCCACCCTACTCTATGCATCTCCCATTCTGACTAATCTCAACAAAACTGAACTAAGCAAAATGGAAGCCTGCTATAACAGAATTGTCTGCTTTGCTGCAAATTGCTCATATAGAACTCATCACTGTACTGCTTTGAGACAGCTCCACTGGCTTGAACTGCCCAGCCTCCTAACCTACAATCAGCTCTGCCTCTGTCATTCTATCTATTACCTCCTCAATAAGTGCCCTGCCCTCAAAAACCTAGTACAACATCACTCAGCCAAAAGGCCTCTTAGATCATCAAGCAAACTACTACTAGAAGTCACCAACAGCTACAATAGCTTTGGAGATGCACTATATAGTAGTTCAGTGGCTAAAAAATGGAACTGTCCCCACTAGCATTCAAAACACATCATCCAAAGCCTCCTTTAAAGACCTCATCAGGCAACATCTCAAGCAAAGTTGGCAGTGCCATGATTGCTCCCCAGGCTAGTGAAAGCCAATAAGGTACACATACTAAACCTAGAGTACTTGATTAAGATTGAAAACTATTCTCATAAACACTGGCTAATCTACAATGTATGTAGTGTACCTGTGTACTATGTATGTATTCTACCTATGTTCCAAATTTCACTGTACACCCCAAATCTATTAAGTATCTTTATTTTTAAATATTTTTTGTTTGTTCTCTCCACTGTAACTGTTCATGTGCTGCATACCACTGTAAAATCATGTCTGTTGTAACTTGTGTGTATAGTGATCATATCTAAATGTATCTGTATTTTTTTATGTGGAGCTTTTCTCCCCGGGCCTCTGCTGAAAAAGGGCCTTTTCATCTCAGTCAGACACCCCCGGTTAACAAATGTAAAATAAAATAAAAAATAAAAAAAAATAAATAAAATAAAATTTGAATTGGGTTAGGGAGGAAGTCTGCTTCACATGGATGGGTAGCCTGCTCAAGAGAAGAGGAAGTATTTGGGATACATACCTATCTCTCCAGCAGGTCCTATTTATAGCAAGGTTTAATTCTTTAGAATGGGTAATTTTGGTACTGTTTGTTTTCCAGATATGCAGGAGGTCCATCAGAATAGGGTCTGGCAATGCCTTGTATACCAGGCATAGATCTCCCCTCAACAGACTGTAGGAGACAAAATACAGGGATAGAGCCTTGAGGCAGTCTACCCAGGACATGTTACTTACATCCTGTATTCTTTAGTGATGAACATCTGTGGACATTCCAGTTCTTGGATATGCCTGGTTAGGTACATACCAAAGGGGGCATTATACTCAATGATAGGTCTGATGAATGTTGAATACAGTGGAACAATAAATTCTTCAGATCAAGATGCCATACCTTTGTTTATAAGTTGCACAACATAGAATAATTGCCTCACTTACTGTAGACACATGATGGTCAAAGACTATATTACTGCCTATGTGTGTCCCCAAGTCCCTGACTACTGGGTCAACTCTTAAGGGTGTGTTGTCAATATGATAGTTACTAGGGGTAGATGACTTCCCGAAGGATACTATTATTAATTTCTTTGCATTAAGTTTTAGTCCATAGCTCTGACACCAGTTGTTTGTCTGTTTGTCAGACCTTTTCTTGGAGACTATTTTTGTTGGTGGGGGTTTAATGACAGATCCTAATTTGCAACCATCTACAGATTTAATCAGCCAGAGACCATTGACATTGCCCTTGACTTCAGAGAAGTAAATGCCAAAAATGGAGTGGTCTCAGGTGCGATCTCTGAGGGACTCCACTTGTGACTGGCTTCTTTGCAAAGCTGGACTCTGCAATTCTAACTTCCTAAGTCCTGCTTGTGAGCCATCTGGTTATCCACTGGGTGGCATAAGGGTTTGTACCAAACATCTTAAGTTTATCAACAATGCCTGGGTGAGATATTATGTAAAATGCCTTGGCCAAGTAAAGGTAGGCAGTGTTAATTATTCTCCCTCATCCATTGCTTTGGTGACATTCTCAAAGAAATCCACCAGGTTGAGCAGACATGACTTGCCCTTGATGATTCCAAATTGGGTTGGGTCCAGTGTCTGGAGATTTCTTATGCTATTATTGATCATTTCCATGATAATTATTTACATGGCTTCATATATGAGACTAGTGAGACTTATTGGTCTGTAGTTTCCAGGGTCTGTAGATGGCCCACCTTTGTGCAGAGGGATTGCTGTTGCTACTCTCCATTCATGAGGCATGAATCCTGTTTGGAAGCTACAGTTAAATAGAAATTCCAGACGGCATGATAGGTCATGTTTCATGTTATTTAGAAGTCATCCTGGGGTATTGTTTGGGCCCATTGATGCATTGTTCTTGGCCTTAGAGAGAGCATTGAGGACCTTGTCTCTAGTGAGAGTAGGAGTTATATTTGATGGTATATCCTGAGGGAAGTTTGAGGGGAGAGAGGGGTAAAGTTGGAGCTGAATTTATCTGCCAGGAGGTTTGGTATATCTTCTGGCTCAGTATAGGTGCATCCATTAACAATGAACTCTGCTCACAACTGTATACTGCCTTTGAGGTTGCAGACATATCTAAAGAATGTCTTATAGCTGTCCTTGGCCTGGGAGGCCAAATTTACTTCAAATTAGGTTTTGGTAGACTTTTTTTGTCTTTTGAGTTGTTTGTTTAGTTTGATGAGAGCACTTTTATTCTTCTGGGTGATGCACCTCCTAATTTTTGCTATGATTGTCATCCTTCTGTTATACAGCCTATTGATGTTGTGAATCCACCAGGGTGGTTTTTGAGTTAGTTATGCACTTCTTCCTGGTGGGTACAGCTGCCTCAATGCAGCTATTAACATGCTTGTATAGAGTTTCTGTGAAGAGTTCCAAGTAGGTGGCAGTATTCTCAGGGTTCATGGGAGCTTGAAATGTTGCCAGGTTATTACTTTATAGTAGGAAGTTAGTCTTGGAGTACTTCCCAAATATTCCAGGGTTAGTTGGGGTTTCAGGCTTAATTTTTACTTCAAAGGAGACCATTTTGCAATCTGACCTTACCAGAGAATATACTACACTAGGGGGTGTGCAGCACTCTCCATTATTGGTGAGGACTAGATCCAATATGATTGCACCCCTGACTAGTGTATTGGCAATCTGGTCCAGGGAATGACAGCAGAAACTAAGCCAATTATTAAAGTCAGTCATCTTTTGTTCGTATTGTAGCATCATCCTTGGAGAAAGTAAAATGCTGCTCAGTGCTAGGCTCATACCAGCCCAGGACACATATTCCAAGAACTCATTGATGTCTGTCTTCATATAGTCTAGAAAAATATGTCTCAGGTCATTTACACCCACTTGGACTATGACTGACTCATACTTGTACTTGTTGTCCAATGACCTGAGCTCATGTGTAATGTGGCAGATCTTGGCCCCTTATAAGCAACTGACTGTGACTTTCTCCTTACTCAGTCTGGTGAGTGGGACATCAGTGTGTCTCACAATGGAGTCTCCAATGACCAGAATGTGGAATTGTGTGGTGGCTTGCTTTATGGGCAGAGAAGTAGAGGCTCCGTGAGATGTGACTGCGTGTGTTGATGTGGGTGTTGTTTTGAAAGAGAGCATTTGGGGCTGCTGAGGGTATTTCTTTTGTATACTACATATAGGAAGTATTTGAGGTTTAAGAAGATTACAATTAAGTGTCTCAGCATATGTGAGTCTATGTGTCTGCTTTGAAGGGTGTGTGATGGGTGCAGCATGGGTACTACTGACAACCTTATTGACATTAGGAATGCTTTTATGTAACAGCTTTTCCTCCAGTGACATTGTATAAATACATTTCTCGTATACCATATCAGCTTGCTTGAGAATGAACTGGTTGTCAGTAAATATGAGGCAATTTCTACATTGCTTCAGGATGCCCATATCCACCAAGCTGGTAACAGAGATAGTGGGAAAGGTCATATCCATGGCAACAGACCCTTTTTTACTGATTAGACAGCTGAACTGAGAATATAAAGTAATGTAAGGACTATCTAGTTTGCAACTCTGGGGCATTGCTTGTCACTGCAAACTAGCTGTCCTGTGTGCATCTAGGTATTGGTGAAATTTCAAAGGTGCTTTTTACAGGAAAAAAGTCAACTGAAGGTGTCTACATCTTTACAGGGCACTGCCAAACACTTGAGGGAAACTAATAATTAGATAGTGATGATTTACGGATGAAATATTTAGGCAGATATTCAGAAACGATAATGATGTTAGACAGCAGGAAATCAAGCAGTACGTACTGAAAAAAAAGAATTTAGCTTGTCAAGAATGGTGAAAAGAGGAGAGTCACCTGAATGGTTACTGCCTGACTACTACTAGTGCTGGTCTCATAACAGCTACACGCTGCTGAGATACAATGCTCTTTTGCCTCTTCTCTCACCAGAAGCAAAACATTAGCACCAAACCCAAGATGTGAAAGAGGCTACAGGCTATTTGGTGATCCACAGTCTTCCAGGTGGTGCAAGGGTATATAGGCATGTTGTTGCCTTTTCCTGGTAGATGTCTTGAAGAGCAACCAGACCAGTCAGGAAGTTCAAACACAGAAACTTACTGCCCTACCAAAAACAATCAGAAATCAATGCACTCTGCTCCTTCTCTCATCAGGGGCAAAATATAAGCACAAATTCCAAGCTGTCACCTATGAAGCAGTTATTACTTTCCAGTGATCAGCAGTCTCCAGGAAATAATGTTCCTGTGCCCATTCTCTCACCAGGAGAAAACAGAAGCACTAACCCCAAGATGGCTACTGATAGGCAGAGTGTGGTCTATCCAATAATTGGTGGTCTTGGGGTAAATTTTGCAGATTTTAAAGGAAAGATGGAAAAAAAATGGGTTAATATCCTAAGATCTGCAGTGTGTGCTAACCAATTAGATATGAAAGAGGGAGAGTAACTTAAGCTTTAGCTATCTAAGCGAACAGCCATAATTTTAAAATAGCAAGATAGACTGGAAGAGGGTTGGCACTTTGTATTCTGATTCTATGGAACACAGTGGGATGGCCAATACATTTAAATATTTGAAGGGAAGTGATTTCACAAAATGATCATTATTTTTTTATTATTTGTTAACCAGGAAAGTCCGACTTGGAACAAAGCTGATTTTCAGCAGAGGCCCAGGGCAAAACACTCCAGACACGTTTTTGTAATGTGGGAGGAAACTGGAGCACCCAGAGGAAACCCACATGAATGCAGGGAGAACATGCAGACTCTGCACAGAAGGCCCCCAAGCCGAGAATCAAATGGGAGAACCTGTTGCTGTGAGGTGACAATGCTACCGCTCCACCACTGCACCATCATTTTGTGCTTACTGGCAATAGCCAATGAAAGAGGAGAGGGAAGGAGATATGTGGTCAAATTAACATAACGGGCAGTCAACTAGAAAGACAGTTGAGTTTAAAACCACAACAGCACCAGTGTGGAAGGGTGGGGAAAAATTAATTTCTGTATGACTCAAGAAACACAGCTGTGGTCACTTTTCTAGTTTAATTAAGGAATTAAAAGCAGAATACATATAAAACACAGTGTAAAGAAAATAAATCACAATATATGAAAAGAGGAGGGTAATAAAGCAATACAATATAGAAGAAAGCAAAACCAACTAACATTTCCCTCACAGCAAGGTGTGGCAGAGTCTGGGTGAAATGAATAATGAATATGTGTTACATTTAAGAAAGTGCAATGCCACAATACATTTACATTTTTAACATGGAAAATCTTGCCATGCCACATTCATTAAGGAAAACACTACTTATTTTACCTCAAAAACTATATACAACTGTACACATGAATGCTAAATAAAAAATTGTAATAGTGCTTTGAGATTCTATATGGAAGCAATAGAGGTATGAAGGGGAGCTCAAAAGGATGGTTAAGGGTACATGGCTAAATAAGATGGAGCATTATGGAAGCAGCATTTACACTTAGCAGTTCTTGCTAATTGATATTTGAGACCTTTGTGGAAGGAGGAATATAAACTGCTGCTTTTTTTGTCTGAGGAGAGGGCTTCCTAGAGTTTGGGAGCTAAAATGGAAAAGCTGTGGTCATGGTTTCCTAGTTCATTATGGTGGTATGTGAAGAGAGACTGCAGTGAGGGGACTGATCTAAGATTAGAGTGGGATTGCTTGTTGATTTAGCAGTACAGAAAGAGAATAAATGTATTTTCAACATTTTTTAACAATGGTGCCAGAAATTGGTTGGTACTCTGTTGTACTGGATTTGTGAAAGCAGTGATAAACACAGCAGAAGCAAAAACTGGATATTGTATGAAACACTAGAAGATCAAATGGTAAAATAACTTTATAGCACACCTGCATTTACAAGAGAATGCAGATATTAATGGTGTCACTTAGACTTGTTATAATTCAATGACTGGATTTCAAACCTGAGGGGCTACCAAGATTTCAGTTGTTTCAAGTAAATAAAAGGAGGTAAGAAGATGAGGGATATCAGTCATAATAAATGATAATACAGGTTTGACAGAAGTAAAAACTCAACAAAACAAGAGGAAACATGATAGATTAAGTTCTTGTTGCTCTGAAAATAGAGAGGATGGACAATGCTGCACTTATAGGGGATTTTCATTTACCCAAACAATTTAAAATTGTTCTGTAATTTAATAAAAAATGTAGGTTTTACTTGCATTGGAGATGGCCTGACTAGGGGTAAAAATCTGTCAGATTTGGTGCATTTGAATAATACTTATTATAGTGTCATAGCAGGTTACTAGGCTAATGGCCCAAGAGCCTTTAAAAGCCTAGCCATATTTAACCCCAGTTTCCCAGTTTTCAATAGCTAGATGAAAGAAGTTCACAGAGGTATGCAGCTATGTCATGGTATCTAATACTGAATGCCTCTGTCCGTGAGGGACATGGGTGCCACCCATATTACATATACATTTCTACTGTCACTTCTTGATAGTAATCACACTATGATTGGGGGTCAAATTTTTCCTTCTACAAGATGATTTGAATAAATTAGAGAGGAATTTAGAAACTGACCAATATCTACAATTATATAAACAACAAGTTTAACTCCAGTGATTGAAAATCTACTTTCTAAAAGATAGACAATAACAAGGCGTAGGTAACGATCCATGCTTACTAAAATGAAAGCATTAAGGAGGGCTGGGCAATGATCCATAGCATTTTTTCTATTGTTTTATTTCTGATAGTACCACACAGATCTATATGAGACAACGGTCTGTTAGGAATTTAAATTACTCAAAAATTAAGATCTTATAGAAGAGAGAATAAAAAATAGACCTTTCTAGTAGGTGACTTCAACTATCAATAAACTATCTGACCTACACTGCCACTGGTCAGTATGCCGAGCACTTCCTTGACATTATGAATGCTAACTCTCTTTCACAAATAGTTAAACATTCTGCTAGGGGCCCCCATATCCTGGATCTAGTCTTCACGTCTTCCACAGCTCCATATGGATCATCATGTTGTGTTAAATCAGACATTAAGTGACCTTTTCCTTTAAAACTCGTGGTACTTCTCTTGCAAATAACTCCATGTTTAGGGTCTTCAAAAAAGCAAATTTTCTTTATTTACTTGACTTAAATAAATTTTGCTGTAATCCTTCTCTGAAGGATCCTATTGCTAAAACTGCTACCTATACTTCTGACTTCCAGTCCCACTTAAATTGTTGCATTGATAATGCAGTCCCTGTCTACAACAAATATAATGAGAATTTTAATACAAACTCCTGTGGTGGAATACCAGTGTAAATAAATATTAGAACAATAGAAAGAAACTGATTAATGTTTATAAGAGGTCTCATTCTACCTACCTTAAGAGCACACTTAAGCAAACTAGCAAAAAGCTTAATAGAACCATTAGGAAGTTTAAAGCTGAGTATAAAATTAAAATAGCCACTAAGACCAAAAATAACTTCAAATTCCCTCCCTATCTAAACTATTGGAATCTTTAATATTCAGCCTAACACCATATTTATGGGTGACTTCAACTACACCTCCATAAACTGGGAGACATATAATACGCATAATGTTTTTGCTCAGAGGTTTTTGGACTTGGTCAACACTAACACCCTGGAACAGCTAGTTAGCTCCCCAATTAGAGGTACAAATATCCTAGACCTGATACTCATGAACATGGGGAGATGCTGCTCCTCCCTATGCATTAACTCCTCCCTGGTGAGGTCTTACCACAAAATTATCTCTTTTAGTATTAAAACTAACGTAGAACCCCCATCAAACTCCAAACATGTCAAGAACTTTAATTACCTCAAACTAAGTGACAGCTTATTAAACATCCAAACCCCTCTGAACCTAGATGATGCTGAAGCCTGTGCTGTGCTGTACACCAGAGCACTGTACAACCACAATTGATAGCTGCATAGAAGAGACAGTACCTGTCTGAGACAAACCTATGATTACTGGCAAAAAAAAAAAAAAAACACCCTGGTGGATTCTTACCATAAATAGGCTAGTCAACAAAAGGAAAAAAATCCTCTCCAAAACCAAGAAGAAACAGACAAAACAGTGGAAAAAGACACTCACCAGTCTAAACAAACAAATTAGAGAGCTTTTTAAATCTGCCAAAGCAAACTATGAGGCAAAGATAACCTTCCAGGTGAAAGATGACCAGAAGGCTTTTTTAAATTATGTTCAGAACCTCAGGGGAAACACTCAGCTACGTGCAGAGTTAACCATGAACATCAACACTTTTAAACAGCCTGAAAATATAGCAAACTTGCTGGCTAAGTTCATTTCAAACTTTTCCACCTCATTACCTCCTACCACACCTAAAGAAATATGCGCAGCCATCCCCTACCAGTCATTAAGAGGGAACATGTCCTCACTGCACTTACTGAAGCCAAAAACACAGCCGCAATGGATCCCAGCAACATTCCAGGATGTTTCTTAAATAGTTTAAAACAGAAACCCACTTTAACCACAGCCTTCAGATAGGCTTTGTCCCTAAGGAATGCAACTGTCATCCCACTGCAAAAGGGAAGCCCATCAGGGAACTACAGGCCCATAAGCTTGACCAGTCTTATCTGCAAGGTCATGGAAAGAATTATCATGAACCATGGACCTGATCAATAATGACATAGGAAATCTTCATACACCTGACCCAATTTGGCTTTATCAGAGGGACATTTTGCCTGCTCAGTCTAGTGGACTTCCTCGAGAAAGTCTCCAGGGTCATGGGTGAGTTTAAAACAATACACACCACTTATCTTGACTTGGCCAAAGCTTTCAACACAATCTCCCACTCGAGAATCATAGATAAGCTTACTGAGTTAGGCATAAACCCCTACAACATCAGATGGATAGCCAACTGGCCCGCTGACAGGACACGTTCTCCAGAGAGGTGAATCCACTTCTGATAAGAAACCTATTACTTGCAGTGTCCCACAGGGCTCAGTGTTGGGACCCCTCCTTTTTGGCATATGCTTCTCTGAAGTGAAGTCCAATGTTAGAGGCCTCTGGATCACCAAGTTTGCTGACTACTGTAAGCTGGGAGGAATCACTGAATCCCCAAGTGATGTTGACATGCTACAAACAGGACTTAAAATGACTGGTGCCAAAACCATGGTCTGAGACTAAATGCTAAAAAATGAGTAATCATACCCTTCAGTAAATCAGATATCCCTGCAAATTATAATGCCGATAGCACACCCCTAAAACTAGACCCACTGGTGATGGGCATAGGAACACAGATAGATAGTAACCTAAACTTTGACCACTAGATGGCTACAATAGTGAGAAGGTCATTCTGTGTGGCTGAACTCATAAGTAAAGGCACAGCATCAAAGTCAAAGGAAGTCATAGTGCCATTGTACTCAGCCCTCATCAGGCCCATAATAGAGTACAATGTTCCCTTCTGCATCTGCCTAACCAGGCACTAAAACCAATAAGAGTGGTCCCAGAGGTTTCTCACTAAAAAAATACAAAGCATAAGACACACGTCTTAAGCAGACTGACTAAAGGCCTTATACCTTTACTCTGCTTCATACCATTTATTGAGAGGTGACTTATTCCTGACTTACAAGGCATTCTCTAATCCAGCCTTAATGAAAATGTTATGTATTTGCAAGAAAAATTATATGAGGTTTACACGTTCCATAGACCTGAACCTTATTTGTGACTCTAATACAACTTGCTGGAGAGACAGATTTGTAATCCAAAGGCTACCTCATCTATAAAACAAAGCCCATCCCTCACTCTTTTCAAAAAAAGTTGGATAAATGCATAGAGAACTGTAAATTCACTCCTTTATGGACAAGGGCAGTCTGTAAAATGACTCAGGGCTCCAACACCCAAAGACCAACTACCCTAATACTACCCCATCTCATATCTGGGAATTAAGATATAATGTTGTCATAACCTGGGTGTTATTGGCTAGCCTTGTAAAGGGCCTTGTTCCATTACCCTAGTAATCATCTATGAACCTACAGACCTATAATGGTGGTTCCTGATATGCATTACAAAGAACCAAATAAATTCATATGGCTTTATAGTTGTGCGTTTGTTAAGAAATTAGTATACTATGTTTATGTTTTATTTCAAAACGTATTTAATGGAGATATTAGCTATGTATGAATAAATTATTTAATCAAAGAGGTTATCAAACTCTTATATTATTGGTTGTTTGAACTGCTCATGGCATGAATAAATGAAAATTCTATCTTGAAACTTCCCAGTGCTGTGTATCAGTGGGATAAATCCCAGACTATTGCCCTAGTGTCCTAAGTTTGATTAGCATCTTGAGTACTTGAGGTACTAACAGAGGAAGATGTGACATACCCATCTTGGGGGGGGTCTCATGTCGGTGTTCCCATAATGATCTCTGGTGAACACAGGAGATGTTACCCGGAGGGCATGGTCCAAAGAGGAGGATAAGGTGGGAATGTGACTGACCTACTACTGAGATAAGACAGGATGCCACACATCCCCATTGTACAACTGCCCCTTGGTCCTTGGCCATAACCACACAACCACAGGGAGATTGGATATGTGTGTGTGGGGGGGTATATGTGTAAGTCATTGGAGGTGGGTTTGACTTTTGAGCCTTGCCTAAAAAAGGCACTATGGGGGCAGCAAGAGCCTTGGCCAGTATTCGAAAGCCTAGGGGTGACAGGTGCAAGCCGTCTCTTGTGAAGCAATGTGGCTTGTTGAGCATGTCGTCCCAGGCTGACAGACACTGGATCCCCTTTGAATGACACCAGAAGCTTAGCCAATTTTTGAAATTGATCATTTTGTCTTTATATTGAGGTATCATTCTTGATGAGGGCAGAATGCTACTCAGGGCCAGGGTCGTACCAGCCTGGGCTACATGATCAGAGAGCCCTTCCATGTCTCTTTTCATGTAGTCCAGGGAGGTACGTCTCAGGTCATTCACACCAACATGAACAATGACAGAGTCATATTTGTACTTGTTCTGGAGTGACCTGACTTTAGGTTAGTGGTGCAGCATGATACCTCTGAGATCATCCATGTGCAACTAACATTGGGCAAATCTGCAATGCAAATTGTGGCCTGCTACAGATCATCCTCCATGACCCAGGACCACCACTCTACCTTTCTGGAGACACTGGAAAACATGAAGGTCCTACCAAACACCCTGATATTGGGCGATTTCAATTACCCTACCATTCACTGGGAAAACTACTCGAGTACAAATTCCCAGGCCCAGCACTTCCTGGAAATCATCAACTCAAAAACCCTGGATCAGCTGGTAAACTCTCCTACCAGAGGTGAAAACATATTGTATCTGGTCAATACCAACATGGGCGACAGGTGTTCCACACCGAAGGTCAACCCGTCACTGGTTAGATCAGACCATAAACTAATCACTCTGGATGTCCACACCTCCCCACCACCCCCAACTAAAAAAAACACAGTAAAAAACTTTTCTAAAGCAAACTTCACCTTACTTAAGGCAGAGGTGGCAAGTTTCACAGCCCTCACGCTAAAGGATAATGCTACCCAAGATGCAGAAACCTTTACAAATGCACTCTATGAGCATCTACAAGGATGCATGGATCATGCCATCCCTAGCAAAACCGAGACTCACTCCTCTAAGAGAAGGAAACCAGTTTGGTGGATCCCTGCAATAAACAGGCTATAAAATAGAAGGAGGAAACTAGTTCAGAAATAAAGCAAATCCCAAGAAGGAAAGACATCCCTGATCAGTATCAGTAAGAAACTGAGGTCCCTCATGAAATCATCCAAGGCTAACTTCGAAAGAAAAATAGCCAAGGATTCAAAAGATAACCACAAAGCCTTGTTAAGAATTTAAGTGGCAACTCACAGATATGCACTGAACTAGTGCAAAATAGCATAAAATATAGTGAACCTACTGATATTGCCAACATCCTGGCAGATAGATTCACTGCAATCTTCACCCCCCTTTCACCTCCAAAAGGGCCAACAACAATACCGGAAAAGTGTAGTGTCCCAAAAATCACAGACGCACAGGTGAAAACAGCCCTTTCAAAAGCCAAAAACACAGCGTCAATGGGGCCAGATGGTGTCCCAGGCTGCATCTTGCACAAACTACAGAATGAACTAACCCCCCACCTAAATACGCTGTTCAACCTCAGCCTCTCCACAGGCTATGTGCTCATAGAACAGCACAGAAATGGTTATTCCTCTCTACAAAGGAGGGGCCACAACTGACCCTAGTAACTATTGCCCCATAAGCCTGACTAGCCTGGTCTGCAAGGCTATGGAGCGCATCATCATGGAACTCATTAACAAAGACATTGGGAACCTCCAAACACTTGACCCAACCCAGTTCGGCTTTGTTAAGGGCAGATCATGCCTACTAAACCTGGTGGACTTCTTTGAGACAGTCACCAAGGCCATAGATGAGGGAAAGGTGGTTCACACAGCCTACCTTGATCTCACCAAGGTTTTCAACATAATTCCCCACTTGGGTATTACAGAAAAACTCACTAGCCTGAACATAAACCCCTACATCATGAGATGGGTTGCCAATTGGCTTACAGACAGAACTCACACGGTAAAAATAGTGGGCTCCAGGTCCGACTCCAAACCAGTCATAAGTGGTGTCCTGCAAGGCTCAGTCTTGGGACCCCTACTGTTCGGCATATACTTCTCAGAAGTACAGGCAAACACAGGAGTTCACTGATGACTGCAAACTGGGAGCCATAATTGACTCTCCAGCTGACACAGACATCCTCCAAAGGGGCCTTACTGAGACGGACACCTGGTGTCAAAGTCATGGCCTCAAGCTAAATGCCAAAAAATGCACAAGTCATACCATTTGGGAAAAACAAAACACCCATGAATTACCACATAGGTGGCAGTCCCCTTAATACAGAGGAGTTAATAAGAGATCTGGGGACCCATATAGATAGTAATCTCTCATTTGACAATTATATTGCCAAAGTAGTTAGGAAATCCTTCTATGTGGCCCATCTAATTACTAAGGGGGTCACATCTAGAAATAAAGAGGTTATAGTGCCCCTCTACTCATCACTCATTAGACCCATCATAGAGTACAATGCCCCATTTGGGATGTACCTCACAAGACACTTCCAACAGCTGGAATGACCACAAAAGTACCTCACCAAGAGGATTACTGGTCTCAAACATATGTCCTATGCAGCTCGACTGAAAAACTCTGGCTGTACTCAGTGGCATATCCCTTACTCAGAGGTGATCTCTGCCTGACTTACAAAGCCATGTCCAACTCAGAATTGATGGACATGCTCCACCTAAAGAAATCCAAGCCACTGCTAGCCACACGCTCTAGTGAGCTAAACCTCGCCACAACAATAAATAGAACATGCTGGAGGGATAGATTCCTGTCACAGAGACTCCCCATGATTTGGAACAAAATTCCAAATTACATCAGGCAGAGCCCCTCACTAACACTCTTCAAGAGAAACCTTGACGAGTGGATGGGTAACAGAAAATACACCCCTGGGATCACTTCATTGGCTCTGCTTGACAGAGGATCAGTTAATTAATCAATGGGGTGGCAAAGGCCAACACACTATGGATAGGCTTATAAATGCCCTCGGGCAGATAGCCTAGTACCTATCTATGAACCTATGAACCTAAGTATAAGCATATTTCTGTGTGTCTGTGTATTTGTCTCTGAGTGTGTCTGTGTGTGTTTATGTGTGTGGGAGAGAGAGAGAGAGAGAAAAACTGAGAAAGAAAGCAAGCAAGAGAAAGGAGAGAAAGCACATATCTCTCAACTTCTTTCCTAGATAATTTTGAACAAAGTCAACAAGAATGGGGAAGACCTAAATAACCCTAATTCACTTAAAAAGTAAATAGTACAAGAGGTTGTCCATCAGCATGCATTTACTAAACAATACAAAGCATGTCTGGCTTTAATGACTGACTGCAATTCTTACTGATTTAACAGAAAAGCAAACATTTTTGAGGGACAGAGT